>NC_143042.1:4005000-4275000 GCF_057628025.1 Oncorhynchus mykiss | reverse complement strand
ATTTTAGGGAAACTGCTTCGTTGCAACAACACTACCAATCTTTCTGCCTGAGCAATGTATCCTTCATACAACAGTGCACATGCTAATAGGAACATATTTTAGGGAGTGGACATTTGGGTCTGTGTGTTGAGCTGGCTATGGGTTCACCGTATGGTCATTCAACAGGGTCTCTCCAAACTAAACTCCTGTCACCTTGGGGTGAAGTTGACCCTAGATGCTGATCTTGGATCAGTTTTGCACTTCACCCCAGAGCTCACCCTGGTGGAAAGATTGGGAATATTTGTAAAGTGTCAGCAGAGCTGAAAGTATTGATCTCTCTGCTCAAATCCTCTCTGTGGCTGTGCCAGGGGGCTGAGCTGATCTGTCCCTAAACTTTCCTAATCACGCTCTCTTTCTCACTCTCCCCCTCTTTCACTCTTTTCCTCTCTCTCTCTTTTCCTCTGTCTCTCTCTCTCTCTTTTCCCCTCTCCCTCACTCTTTTCCTATCTCTTTTCCTATCTCTCTCTCTCTCTCTCTCTCTCTCTCTCTCTCTCTCTCCCTCCCTCTTTTCTGCTCTCTCCAACTCTCTGACCTCTTCAGCACCTTGGAGACGACCTTCGACAGCACAGTGACCACAGAGGTCAACGGGCGGAGCATCACCAGTCGCTCCGCCCCCATGACCTCCTGGCGCCTCGGCCAATCAGCCCCAAGCCCCCGCCTACAAGCAGGCGACGCCCCTTCTATGCCCAGTACCTACACCACAGTCCCACCACCTCGGACAGGTGCAGGCACAGGTGGCGCCACTGGGCGGTACGGTCACTCGGACTCCTCCCGGTTTGTGTACAGTGCCCCCCTGAGGCGAGCGGCGACGGCAGGGGCGAGAGGGGCCGAGCAGGGGGAGAAGGGAGGAGGGCCGGAGGGGATGCTGGAGATGGACGTGGCAGGGTACATGAGCGACGGAGACATCCTGGGGAAGAACGTCAGGACAGATGACATCACCAGTGGGTAAGCGACTATGCCATAGACAGAATAGAATAGATTCTATGTTGTCCGTTGGTTAGAAGGTAAATGTGTCTTCTGCTTCTCCCAACACCCCCAGACACACACACATTCAGGGTCAATCCTGTTATTGAAGAAAAGAATCACAGTTATTGCCAAGGCCATCGCGATTCTTCCAAATGGAATGGTGAGACAGGAGAACATATGAGGGGCGATGAAGTTGTGGCTTTCACACAGCTATTGAGCAGCGACGGGAGGAATTCACCATACATGTACATTCCATACCAAACTCTCAATAGTGCGCTGGCTGACACATCGCTCAGTGAGAAAGAATAGCCCCAGATCTATTGTACATCACTGTGTTAGCCGTTCCTCTGGGGACACTGATAAGTGCTCTTCCCCAACACCCACATGTTCTGTGTCCCAGATGGCACCTTATTCCCTATATAGTGCACTACATTTGACCAGGCCTCATAGGGCTCTGGTATAAAGTAGTGCACTATAAAGGGAATAGGGTGCCATGTGGAACTCATACCTGCATTAGTTCTCCCATCCTATTTGTTCATGTATGAAATTGATTTATTGAACACCACCCGAACGAACCATCCACATTAACTATGATTAAGGTACTGTAGGGGCCAAACGTATAGCACCTAGGGATGAAAAAGTGATTAGCTGAATTATGATCCTAATTAGCTTAAACCTAATGTGCTTTCATGTCCTATCAGCCGTCTCTGATTACAACCCTGTAAATGTGTGTGCACACACGTGGGCATGCACACACGCTCACACACTCCCAATACACACACACACACACTCACACTCCCGATACACACAGTCGCGAACACAACCCAGCTTAGTGATGTAGTTTCTTCTTCGTAGGTACCTTACAGACGGTGGTCTTCACCTATACTCACGGAACGTCGGTCGCGCCCCTGACCTGAACACGGCGCTAGAGGTCACCCAGAGGATGGTCAAGGAGGTGCACGGGGACGCAGACAGGTAAGGGCGTGGCTTCCTCACAACTATTTGGGTTACTGGTGGAGGAGGGTGCAATTTCTCCTAGCTGATGATCTTGGATCATTATTGCATTTTCTCCACTAACGATTAAGGCCAGGATTGGGGGAGTCGAAGCTGATCCTGGATCTGTACCTTTGGGGAAACTATAACATGGAGCGTCTTCTAAATTACCAAGATGCAAATGTAAGACGAGAATGCCCTTCGCCAGAAATGACACGCTCTCCAGTCTCCCAGACAGAGAGAAAGCTGCCGTCGCAGACCAGGCGAAAGAGAAATGTGTCATTGATTTAATTCTGTCAAGCTGTGATTTAATGACATGCTATCATAGAAGCGGGGAGAGAAAGTGAGGAGGTGATGTCACAGCGTGGATATAGGGATTCTGAGAAGACTTAAATGAATGTGTTCTTGGAAGTTTGAGAAATGTCTGTAAATTGGATGCAGTACTCTGCTGGTTACTCTGTGGACTCCCCAGATTCATTCAATTATCAGACTCCACGGTTCTGGAGGCAGAACTTTTTCAAGCTTCTAATAAAATCTTTGGTTTGATAGTATGTTTAATTTCCTATCTGTTCTATTATTATTTTTATTTTTTTTAATGCATTTGTGGTTCCGACTATAATGGTAACTGTCATTATTTGACTGAGGCGAACAGGAGGACAGAATAAGAGAAAGGGTCTGAGCAGAGTAAATGTCTTGTTGATTTATCAAATAGGAAGAAAAATATTTTGCTTGGTGTGTCTTCCTTTGTGTTCCTAGACTTGATCATCAAACGGTTGTTTTGTATACTGGAGGGTTGGAGGTTCTCTGTAGCAGTCAGAGGAGAGAGTCAGATCATGTCTGGGACTTTCCAACCGTCAAAGCGGCCGGTCTGAATACAGTATAACCTCTACGCTCGTCACGTTGCCAGCTTCGATCTAGAGGTGAACTGACTGATAGATCCAAGCTAATCAAACGCGTCAGAAGTCCAGACCACACTGTCCACTGTGCTGTCTTCCCTCATACTCCACTTTCACTCATATCGCCTCCAGACCTGGGTTTATATACTATTTGAAATCATTTAAAATATTTAAAATATGAATGATTTCAAATACTCTCTGAACCCAAGATAGCCTCCTCCTGCATGTACTACGCTCTATTCACTACCCCTAACTAATCCATACCTAACTTTAAGATGACAGCGTGACTTTCACTGCAGGACGTAGTGGCATAGTCTGGCACCTCAGGGATAATGGGATATGTAGTCTCTGATCCCATAGACGTGGGAAGGAGGCCAGGTATAGCAGCCTCGATAAGGATCTTTCAGGAGTGAATTACGGAAGGCTGCTTTTTGCCCGAAGGAGGGAGGCTAAATCCCCCTGCTCTAATGCTTCCTTCCTGTCTGCCTCAGGATGTGCATCCTAAATGGCACCCTATTCCCTATATAACACAGTACTATTGACCAGGCCTCATAGGGCTCTGGTCAAAGATACTACACTATATAGGGAATAGGGTGCCATTTGAGATGCATCCAGTGTGTGTCAGTGTGTGATTGTAGCGCCTGACATTTCTCAGTCCCACTGACATCTGACGGACTCTGGGAAGGAAATTCATTTGGGAGCCTCCCGCTCAACTGAGCTAGGCTCTTGTGCAGTCTCCTCTCTCTCTCTCTCTCTCTCTCTCTCTCTCTCTCTCTCTCTCTCTCTCTCTCTCTCTCTCTCTCCTCCCTCTCCCTCTCCCCCTCTCTCTCTCTCTCTCTCTCTCTCTCTCTCTCTCTCTCTCTCTCCCTCTCCCTCTCTCTCTCGCTCTCTCTCTCTCTCTCTCTCTCTCTCTCTCCTCTCTCTCTCCTCTCCCTCTCTCCCTTTCTCTCTCCCTCTCTCTCTCTCTCTCTCTCTCTTCCACCGTGACGGATACACTCAAATCATTCTCATCCCAAAACTTTTGGAACACCTTGGAACATACAGAAGTCCATATTTCCTAAAGCCCCTGCTTAACGTTGCCCTAACTTTCTCTCCTGTCCTCTCGGCATCCAAACTGGTCCTACATGCTGCAGTATCTCTTCTCACGTAGAGAAACTGTGCTCTCTCCACAACAGGAGCATCTTTACGGAGATGGTTGACTATAGGCTTGTTAGAAGCAATAAAGACTTGCTTTGATGCCTGGTGTCCTTTGACCTGGAGTTCCCACTTGCCTCCTCACTGCGTTTTCACAGTCAAAGGTCCGGTAGTTAGCAGTTTACTGTGTGAAAAACTCCATCCTGAAATTCAGCTTTAAACCAACCAAATCAATTTAACATGTTAAACCAATTGAATTTCTCAATTTAAACTTTTGGGCTTGGTTGTTGAACTTGATGGACTGTTTTCCTGGACCCAGATAAAGTCTAGTACCGGATAAATAAATAGAAATACTCTACAGGGAATCTCCTTTGAAATGGCTTTTAAGTCCTGGAATAGTCTTCATCTGGGTCCAGGAAACCAACCGGCACTATTCCACCCAAAATGAGCTTCTACCTTGGGACTAGTCTTCCTTTCCATTGGTCACAGCTCCCTGACAAATTACAAGGCCTAATTGAGAAGGTAAACAGGCCCATCCTCAGCCAGAGACAGAGAAATGGAGAGAGAGAGAGAGATTTGGAGGAGGTCCTGTAAAAAAAAAACACAAAAAAACGTTTTTATTTGCATAAAGAGCTCCGTTGGGGCTCATTACCTTTCATGGTTATGTCTGCTAACCAACGAGTCCCCTGGCAGCTCTCAAGGCAGCGGTATCCGCAACACTACGGAGGCTACCTAGCTAAATCCATCTAAATGAATACTGATTGGGAATGGTAAGTAACATTTTGAAGGAAGAGACCATCTGGTGCGGAAACAGTGTGGATTTGTGTTTGGTGCTGAGGAGTATTTATTAGTTGTTTTTTTACAGTAGGCTGCCTAACAGTTGGAGTGGATGTGTGCTTGAGTCTATTCAATACTGATGTCATAAATACATATGCCACTAATGCTCAATCGAAAAAGCAATGCATTGTATTTACATGAAGCTGGCTTCGATAGTTGAGCTGGTGATGTGAGGCTCTGGTTTGCTCAGTCGATGTTGCCCTCGTCCTTTGTAGAATCTTCCGGGTCGTCGTGTGAGAGGGTCACGTGGTCTGAGAGGTTCATCTCACTCTGGAGATTTGTCCGCGTCGGTCAGTGTTCTTGTACTAGATTTGAGCATATTTTCAGCTGCAGTCTGATATATGCTAGTTTAGTATGCACTTCATCTTTAGGAGATCAATAGTTCAGAGTTCATACCATGTCATGTGTGAGGCAAGCGCTCACGTTTCCTGGTCTGTAGAGTTGAAATTAGAATTAGCCCTTTTCAACGTGGGGGACAAGTCCTCCCGTTATTTGGAACTAAAGTGACTTTTCATCACGGGGGCTTTTATTGAAATGTAGAAAAGGGGTTGGTTCATCATTTCCGACCAATGTCTATTCACTTGGCCGTGGCCGCTGAGTGAGCATCGGTTTACTTATGAAAACAATTCTCTCATTTAGAAGACTAAACATCACATTACATCATTTACATCAAATCGTTTAATCTTCACTCATTCATTTTATACGATAATTAGATGCAAGCCTCATAACTGAGGAACCTGTATAAACAGAGTTACTGTGCTGTATTGTCTTTCATGAGGTCACAATCATGAAACAAAACGGACCGGGTCGTAGCTGGCTTCTCCACCGACCGTTTCCACATTTTCAAATTCTGGGATGTAGTAGAATTTGGCGGGAGAGTTCCTTTGTTCTACTGCGACCCTCTCTCTCCCATATTGCATAGTCAGGGAGACAAGAGTCAGGGAGACCCTTCCTAACAGGAGAGGGGGACACTGCTTTACAAAGGACTCATAACCATGCCAATGGCCTCATAAAGAAGAGTCCTATTGAGATGGCACAGTAGCACTGCCAGTCAATGGCCTCATTCTCCTGTTTCATTAGTGTTGAGACGTCTTAAAAAATATATATATTTAACCATTATTTAACCAGCTAGGCTAGTTGACAACAAGTTCTCATTTACAACTGCGACCTGGCCAAGATAAAGCACAGCAGTTCGACACATACAATAACACAGAGTTACACATGGAATAAACAAACATACAGTCAATAATACAGTAGATGAGGTAAGAGGTAAGATAAGGGAGGTAAGGCAATAAATAGGCCATGGTGGCGAAGTAATTACAATATAGCAATTAAACACTGGAATGGTAGATGTGCAGAAGATGAATGTGCAAGTAGAGATACTGGGGTGCAAAGGAGCAAGATAAATAAATAAATAAATACAGTATGGGATGAGGTAGTTGAATGGGCTGTTTACAGATGGGCTATGTACAGGTGCAGTGATCTGTGAGCTGCTCTGATAGCTGGTGCTTAAAGCTAGTGAGAGAGATATAAGTCTCCAGCTTCAGTGATTTTTGCAGTTCGTTCCAAATCAAATCAAAATCAAATCAAATGTATTTATATAGCCCTTCTTACATCAGCTGATATCTCAAAGTGCTGTACAGAAACCCAGCCTAAAACCCCAAACAGCAAGCAATGCAGGTGTAGAAGCACCAGTCATTGGCAGCAGAGAACTGGAAGGAAAGGCTGTCAAAGGAGGAATTGGCTTTGCGGGAGACCAGTGAGATATACTTGCTGGAGCGCGTGCTACGGGTGGGTGCTGCTATGGTGACCAGTGAGATGAGATAAGGCGGGGCTTTACCTAGCAGAGACTTGTAGATGACCTGGAGCCAGTGGGTTTGGCGACGAGTATGAAGCGAGGGCCAGGATATGAGAGCGTACAGGTCGCAGTGGTGGGTAGTATATGGGGCTTTGGTGACAAAACGGATGGCACTGTGATAGACTGCATCCAATTTGTTGAGTAGGGTGTTGGAGGCTATTTTATAGATGAATTTGGGTGAAGGAGAAATGGGGGATGCTTGGGCGAGTTGCTGTGGGGAGTGCAGGGCTGTTGACCGGGGTAGGGGTAGCCAGGTGGAAAGCATGGCCAGCCGTAGAAAAATGCTTATTGAAATTCTCAATTATAGTGGATTTATCGGTGGTGACAGTGTTTACTAGCCTCAGTGCAGTGGGCAGCTGGGAGGAGGTGCTCTTATTCTCCATGGACTTTACAGTGTCCCAGAACTTTTTGGAGTTTGTGCTACAGGATTCAAATTTTTGCTTGAAAAAGTTAGCCTTAGCTTTCCTAACTGCCTGTGTATATTGGTTCCTAACTTCCCTGAAAAGTTGCATATCACGGGGACAATTCGATGCTAATGCAGAACGCCACGGGATGTTTTTTTGCTGGTCAAGGGCAGTCAGATCTGGAGAGAACCAAGGGCAGTCAGATCTGGAGAGAACCAAGGGCAGTATCTGTTCCTGGTTCTACATGTTTTGCACCGCCAGTCAAGACTCATCCTCCTGTTTCACCAGTATTGAGACATCTTGCACCGCCAGTCAAGACTCATTCTCCTGTTTCACCAGTATTGAGACGTCTTGCACCGCCAGTCAAGACTCATCCTCCTGTTTCACCAGTATTGAGACGTCTTGCACCGCCAGTCAAGACTCATCCTCCTGTTTCACCAGTATTGAGACGTCTTGCACCGCCAGTCAAGACTCATCCTCCTGTTTCACCAGTATTGAGACGTCTTGCAACGCCAGACAAGACTCATCCTCCTGTTTCACCAGTATTGAGACGTCTTGCACCGCCAGTCAAGACTCATCCTCCTGTTTCACCAGTATTGAGACGTCTTGCACCGCCGGTCAAGACTCATCCTCCTGTTTCACCAGTATTGAGACGTCTTGCACCGCCAGTCAAGACTCATCCTCCTGTTTCACCAGTATTGAGACGTCTTGCACCGCCAGTCAAGACTCATCCTCCTGTTTCACCAGTATTGAGACGTCTTGCACCGCCAGTCAAGACTCATCCTCCTGTTTCACCAATATTGAGACGTCTTGCACCGCCAGTCAAGACTCATCCTCCTGTTTCACCAGTATTGAGACATCTTGCACCGCCAGACAAGACTCATCCTCCTGTTTCACCAGTATTGAGACGTCTTGCACCGCCAGACAAGACTCATCCTCCTGTTTCACCAGTATTGAGACGTCTTGCACCGCCAGTCAAGACTCATCCTCCTGTTTCACCAGTATTGAGACGTCTTGCACCGCCAGACAAGACTCATCCTCCTGTTTCACCAGTATTGAGACGTCTTGCACCGCCAGTCAAGACTCATCCTCCTGTTTCACCAGTATTGAGACGTCTTGCACCGCCAGTCAAGACTCATCCTCCTGTTTCACCAGTATTGAGACGTCTTGCACCGCCAGTCAAGACTCATCCTCCTGTTTCACCAGTATTGAGACGTCTTGCACCGCCAGACAAGACTCATCCTCCTGTTTCACCAGTATTGAGACGTCTTGCACCGCCAGTCAAGACTCATCCTCCTGTTTCACCAGTATTGAGACGTCTTGCACCGCCAGACAAGACTCATCCTCCTGTTTCACCAGTATTGAGACGTCTTGCACTGCCAGACAAGACTCATCCTCCTGTTTCACCAGTATTGAGACGTCTTGCACCGCCAGACAAGACTCATCCTCCTGTTTCACCAGTATTGAGACGTCTTGCACCGCCAGTCAAGACTCATCCTCCTGTTTCACCAGTATTGAGACGTCTTGCATCACCAGACAAGACTCATCCTCCTGTTTCACCAGTATTGAGACGTCTTGCACCGCCAGTCAAGACTCATCCTCCTGTTTCACCAGTATTGAGACGTCTTGCACCGCCAGTCAAGACTCATCCTCCTGTTTCACCAGTATTGAGACGTCTTGCATCGCCAGACAAGACTCATCCTCCTGTTTCACCAGTATTGAGACGTCTTGCACCGCCAGTCAAGACTCATCCTCCTGTTTCACCAGTATTGAGACGTCTTGCACCGCCAGTCAAGACTCATCCTCCTGTTTCACCAGTATTGAGACGTCTTGCACCGCCACCCTTTAGACCTTTGTTAGCAGCTAGCTGTGTTAATGCCCTGAGGCTGCAGCAAAACTTGCGTCAAAGGAGACGGCCGTCAGAACAAAGCCTCTATTCACTTTCAAGGTGATTCACATGAAAGAGAAAGGTCTTGAGTCAATCCTTGAGCCAAAGTGAAGGAGAATCATTCCAAGCCTTTCTCACCTTCTCTGAGGAGAATTGTGGATTCTGACAAGGTCATTTTATGTACTGGCCTTCAGCATTTGTTATGGAAAATGCGATGGTAGAATGGCTACAAATTTGGTTCTGATGCTGTTACAATCTGAAATTCCACCTCCGGGAACAGATGCCTAAGCAAGTGATGCATTTCCCCCTAAACGGTGTTGCCAGTCTGCAGTAGACACAATAACTAGTCAAACTGTGGCTTTTCTACATCCACTCTCATGATCTGGCATTATGAAACAGTTGTGACTTCTACTCTGGCTAAAAGCCCATCTAAAAATAACCCAACTCATGCATCATAAATGAGTGTGTGCTCGTTGCTCTACTGTCAGGCGAGGCCGTCGAGGCACAAGCGGGTGTGTTTTGACACGACAGCCTCCTGATTCTCAGCACAGGCATGAATAAGTAAAGGGCTCTGCTTTTAGCGTCTCTGTGTCTCTAAGTCTATCCCTCTGCTGCCTACATGGAGCCAGCTAGAAGGCCGGACTGGTGATGGCAGCTGGCTCTGCACTTTTCTGTTTGAAAAGGAAGCTTTGGGGGATTGGGGTGTGTGTGTGTGTGTGTGTGTGTGTGTGTGTGTGTGTGTGTGTGTGTGTGTGTGTGTGTGTGTGTGTGTGTGTGTGTGTGTGTGTGTGTGTAGTGTGTGTGTGTGTGTGTGTGTGTGTGTGTAGTGTGTAGTGTGTGTGTGTGTGTGTGTGTGTGTGTGTGTGTGTGTGTGTGTTGTGAAACAGCAGACACACACTGATCCAGACAGGAGGGAGCGGTTGTGGTATCACTTCATGGCTCTGCAGTGCTGACGTAAGCAGTACAGGGGATGGTTTTTGCAGAGTCATTGACAAAGCCAGTTATTATATAAGGGTTGTGCTTCTGGTACAGTTCATGTGCACTAAAGCAACCACTAAGGGCACCACTTGAAAGGAAAGTGTCCTTGCTCACAGCCTGAAGTTGTTATTTGTAGGACTTTCTGTTTTTGCAGTCAGTTCTAAGATACTTTACTGCAATGTCCTAAACAGTACCTGCTGTGTCAGAAAATGTGCTTTCAAGTAATGTTGGAAGATGTTTCATCGTAGATATCGGTGTCCTGCTGTGTGTGTGTGTGCCGTCTCTTAGAAATGGAAAAAGCACTGTTTCCTCATTGCATACACTAATTATCTATTTGTTTACCATGGCTCAGAGTGAAACAATGTTTTACTTTGAAGCTCTGTGTTTCTGGCATTTCTTATGCACTGGTATTGGTCCAAGTTTCTCTGGCATTCCCCATTCAGAAAACTGTATTCATCATTAACCAGAGTAATATTCTCCTGGGGAGGAAGGGCCTGTCATGAACCCAATGACCGTACTAATTAAAGTCTAAATAATTTAGTAGAGTCAATGGTGTAAGGAATGGGCACAGATTGTCACATATATGTATTCTGGTCCTACTGTAGGAGGGGGATATCATCTCTCATCAGGATGATGTATCATCTCTCATCAGGATGGGATATCATCTCTCATCAGGATGATGTATCATCTCTCATCAGGATGGGGTATCATCTCTCATCAGGATGATGTATCATCTCTCATCAGGATGATGTATCATCTCTCATCAGGATGATGTATCATCTCTCATCAGGATGGGATATCATCTCTCATCAGGATGGGGTATCATCTCTCATCAGGATGGGATATCATCTCTCATCAGGATGGGATATCATCTCTCATCAGGATGATGTATCATCTCTCATCAGGATGATGTATCATCTCTCATCAGGATGATGTATCATCTCTCATCAGGATGGGATATCATCTCTCATCAGGATGGGGTATCATCTCTCATCAGGATGGGATATCATCTCTCATCAGGATGATGTATCATCTCTCATCAGGATGGGGTATCATCTCTCATCAGGATGGGGTATCATCTCTCATCAGGATGGGATATCATCTCTCATCAGGATGGGGTATCATCTCTCATCAGGATGGGGTATCATCTCTCATCAGGATGGGATATCATCTCTCATCAGAATGGGGTATCATCTCTCATCAGAATGGGGTATCATCTCTCATCAGGATGATGTATCATCTCTCATCAGGATGATGTATCATCTCTCATCAGGATGATGTATCATCTCTCATCAGGATGATGTATCATCTCTCATCAGGATGGGGTATCATCTCTCATCAGGATGGGATATCATCTCTCATCAGGATGGGGTATCATCTCTCATCAGAATGGGGTATCATCTCTCATCAGAATGGGGTATCATCTCTCATCAGGATGATGTATCATCTCTCATCAGGATGATGTATCATCTCTCATCAGGATGATGTATCATCTCTCATCAGGATGATGTATCATCTCTCATCAGGATGATGTATCATCTCTCATCAGGATGGGATATCATCTCTCATCAGAATGGGGTATCATCTCTCATCAGGATGATGTATCATCTCTCATCAGGATGGGGTATCATCTCTCATCAGGATGGGATATCATCTCTCATCAGGATGATGTATCATCTCTCATCAGGATGATGTATCATCTCTCATCAGGATGATGTATCATCTCTCATCAGGATGGGGTATCATCTCTCATCAGGATGATGTATCATCTCTCATCAGGATGATGTATCATCTCTCATCAGGATGGGGTATCATCTCTCATCAGGATGATGTATCATCTCTCATCAGGATGGGGTATCATCTCTCATCAGGATGATGTATCATCTCTCATCAGGATGGGGTATCATCTCTCATCAGGATGATGTATCATCTCTCATCAGGATGATGTATCATCTCTCATCAGGATGATGTATCATCTCTCATCAGGATGATGTATCATCTCTCATCAGGATGGGGTATCATCTCTCATCAGGATGATGTATCATCTCTCATCAGGATGATGTATCATCTCTCATCAGGATGGGGTATCATCTCTCATCAGGATGATGTATCATCTCTCATCAGGATGATGTATCATCTCTCATCAGGATGATGTATCATCTCTCATCAGGATGGGGTATCATCTCTCATCAGGATGATGTATCATCTCTCATCAGGATGATGTATCATCTCTCATCAGGATGGGGTATCATCTCTCATCAGGATGATGTATCATCTCTCATCAGGATGGGGTATCATCTCTCATCAGGATGGGGTATCATCTCTCATCAGAATGATGTATCATCTCTCATCAGAATGATGTATCATCTCTCATCAGGATGATGTATCATCTCTCATCAGGATGATGTATCATCTCTCATCAGGATGATGTATCATCTCTCATCAGGATGATGTATCATCTCTCATCAGGATGGGGTATCATCTCTCATCAGGATGATGTATCATCTCTCATCAGGATGGGGTATCATCTCTCATCAGGATGATGTATCATCTCTCATCAGGATGGGGTATCATCTCTCATCAGGATGATGTATCATCTCTCATCAGGATGGGGTATCATCTCTCATCAGGATGATGTATCATCTCTCATCAGGATGGGGTATCATCTCTCATCAGGATGATGTATCATCTCTCATCAGGATTGGGTATCATCTCTCATCAGGATGATGTATCATCTCTCATCAGGATGATGTATCATCTCTCATCAGGATGATGTATCATCTCTCATCAGGATGATGTATCATCTCTCATCAGGATGGGATATCATCTCTCATCAGGATGATGTATCATCTCTCATCAGGATGATATATCATCTCTCATCAGGATGGGGTATCATCTCTCATCAGGATGATGTATCATCTCTCATCAGGATGGGGTATCATCTCTCATCAGGATGATGTATCATCTCTCATCAGGATGGGGTATCATCTCTCATCAGGATGATGTATCATCTCTCATCAGGATGGGGTATCATCTCTCATCAGGATGGGGTATCATCTCTCATCAGGATGGGGTATCATCTCTCATCAGGATGGGGTATCATCTCTCATCAGGATGGGGTATCATCTCTCATCAGGATGATGTATCATCTCTCATCAGGATGGGGTATCATCTCTCATCAGGATGATGTATCATCTCTCATCAGGATGGGGTATCATCTCTCATCAGGATGGGGTATCATCTCTCATCAGGATGGGGTATCATCTCTCATCAGGATGGGGTATCATCTCTCATCAGGATAGGGCATCCTACTGTATGATATAGGGGTCTATTAGAAAACCTGTGCAAAATATGAATGTTTAAATAGTTTGTCGGTAAGTGTGGCTCAGTTAGTTGAGCACGGCGCTTGCCCTGCCAGGATCATGGGTTTTATCCCGCTGGGCCCACCCATATATAACATGTATGCACGCGTAACTGTGGATGAAAGCGTCTGCTAAGTGTCAGGTATTACAGCCAGTATTCGGCTCAGTTTAGAAGGTCAAGGATTTGTCCGAACCCACCAAGGTGATTGGACTTATGGTAGACGCTAGGTTATTTTGTGTTTATGCACAATATCTTTTCTGGTTATGCCCACTATCTTTCCCCTCACGTAGGCCGACGGTGTTTATGCGATTCATCCACTAGGCAAAACCCTGACAGGTAGCCTCTCTGTGGCCATATGTCCTCTCCTCTCTCCCAGTAGACACATCAGAGGATCAGTGGTGCGGTCAACCCTGTCTGGCACCAGGGAGGGGGGGGGGGACAGGTAGTGTTCCCCCCCAGAGGGCTTCGTATCCTGGGGATCATCCATCCACCTGCCCCTGTGTCTGGCTGGACCCTGTACCCCTCGGATCAGAGCCTGAGGGTGAAGGAGGTTGTGGGTAAAGACACATGCTGGGAGGGGCAAGACACGGTTGTCTGCTTCCCTGATGGATGACCGCAAATGATTGCACTGCTGGGTGTGTGTGTGTCCTGCTTCCTGGGGGTGTTGGAGTTATGGGAAGAGGAACATGTGATAGGAGGGATTCATAGTAGGGTGGAATAAGGTTGAGATAAGAGCATCTTCATGTATTTATTTATACTTGTCATAATGTTTATCAGGTCATATGTGAAGACATTTTTGGCAGATGTATCAACAGGTAGCATCAACAGGTAGCATCAACAGGTAGCATCAACAGGTAGCATCAACAGGTAGCATCAACAGGTAGCATCAACAGATAGCATCAACAGGTAGCATCAACAGGTAGCACCAACAGGTAGCACCAACAGATAGCATCAACAGGTAGCATCAACAGGTAGCATCAACAGGTAGCATCAACAGATAGCATCAACAGATAGCATCAACAGGTAGCATCAACAGATAGCATCAACAGGTAGCATCAACAGGTAGCATCAACAGGTAGCATCAACAGGTAGCATCAACAGGTAGCATCAACAGGTAGCATCAACAGAGAGCACCAACAGAGAGCACCAACAGAGAGCACCAACAGAGACCATAAGCTATACGACATGGTACCATGACAGCATCTAGTTATCAGCATCTAGTTAACACACACACATACAAACACAAACACAGACAAACACACACGCACAAACACACACGCACAAACACATACAATCACAAACGCACACACAAAACGAGGGGGGGACGGGGCGACCCCTTCTTTATTTTGGATGCCAGATCTAGTATATCCAATCTACGTCTGAGGAAAGGTGCTCAACAAGGAACAGAAATAGCAATGCATGTGAATTGTGTTCAGTACAGTGAGATAACGTAGCGTAGCATTTTCCCCATCACCAGAAGCAGCTGCTCTTTCTCGGTTTTCTAATGTTATGGAGACTGGAAAGTTGTAATTAATAACTGGTGTTTGTTGTTTCTCGATGCAGAGCCTAAAATCTGAAAGGAGGAAAGAGAGAGTCGCAGCTTGCCAGAGTTATAATGATTGCAGTGCAGGTGCCTGGGAGATGCCCTTGAGAATGCGGTACAAGCGAGAACATGGAAAAAAAGTTTACATCCTGGGGGTTACAGCTGAGAGACACTGCATACAAAGGCATTGGTTATTTCCAAATGGATAAATGCTGGAGCCAAATGCTCTGGGGTGACTAGGATCAGATTCCCCTCCCCAATCTTAATCTTAATCAAAAGTAGGGGGAAATTCCAAACTGACCCAAGATCAGCGTCTTATGGCAACTTCACCCTACACCGAGCCAAATACTTGTCAAGGCTGACACAACACCTCAAGAGACGGTCGAAGTTTGAGGACAAACGAGCTCCACTGAAACAAAGTACATCAACACATACTAGTGCTGTCATGCCTCATTATTTAGAAAGGCAGGGTATTGACAGGAAGGCAGCTACTCTGTGACTAAATGCCTCAGCTCAGATCGATGCCGAATCATGAATGATGGCTAATATGGCCGCCGCCAAACACAGGGCGGTGACAAAGAATCGTCCCAGTGAGTTTGTCTGGCAACGAGGATTGATTTTCTTGCAGGGTGAAGGTGTCCATATTAGGAAAGAGTCACACATCCATGGATGTGACTCAGACACAACCTCCATGGATCTGGGACTGTCCTAATATGGATACCATACAGGGCTGTGTTTCTCCACCACAGCGATAAACAAACAGAATGATCATTAGCCCAACGACAGTAAGACTCATTCCCATGTATAATCAGCTGATGATGTGTTTTGTGTGTTAAGCAGTGGAGGGCGGCCCGAGTTTCTGAAGCTAGAGATTCCTTTTTGTTGATACTATATTGCCGGGTGATTCAGAGAAGTAGGCCAGAGTCAACCACAGAGGGCTGTTGTGGTGGTTGAATGGTAATAGAGGCTTGTTGTTGCCAGCCTTTTTCTGGGAAGTTCTGTGTGATGTGAAATCATGGGTCTGAAAGGAATATTACCTGGGATGATTGAATTTAATCTTTTTATAAGAATGAATGAAAGTCACATTATTAATAATTCAATTGACTGGCGCGCTGCCTGGCTCTGTTGTGGATTATACAAATGTAATCATATTAAATGATGCATGTTATTGCATAATTACAGCGATAAAAGTTTTATGAGTCTACATGGGCCTCGGTTGTTTCGATCAAAGACGCCAATCATGAATTCCGTAAACAAGATCCAGAATTTGCAGAAGACGAGAGATTAAGTTTGAGGATGATCATGGATAGATTGTGTGCTGTCATATTGTAATGCCTAACCTCTAGCTCATTCACCATGAATACTGTAGCACAGTTGAAGAAAATGCATACACGGTAGACTTGTCCATATAGAAATATTGATCTCTAGTTTACACCTAATTATGACTGATCCAATCCAGAATTGGATTTGTCACAAGCGTAAAACACAATAGAGACACACCTCTTTAATCTGGTGCCCCACATAGAGAGGTGGAATACCATTATCCTAGAGAGGAGAGGATCCAGGTTGTGCTGTGCCAGTACAGGGGATCAGACCCAGCGTGGGGAGCTGGGGGCTGGGGGCTGGGAGCTGGGAGGGGGAGGGGGGGAGGGGGGGGCTTACAGTGGTAGCGGTAGTGGTGGCGCCAGCAAGCGTGCCATAGAAGGCAGGGGCAGACAGCTGGGTGACCCTTGAGGATGCCAGACGGTGCCAGCCACCCCATTTGAGCCAGGCTGGCTGCCAAGCATTGTGGGAAGCATAAAGTCGTGTCTTTCTGGCTCTTGGGAAGTGAGACAAAGTGATATAGTAGCTGGTGTCTTGTTTCTCTGGAGATGCAGAGCCATTTTATTCATACTGTGACTCCGCCATGTTGTAATCTTCAGCCTTGAGGCAGCAGAACACCGAGTAGTCTTTCTGTCTAATCCACACCAGAGAAAGGGTGAGAACTGTGCACGGCATGCTGCTGTCATCTGGACTGGCTGTGTTGTACTGTAGTCTGCAGCTTGTGTTGTTGGACTGAGCTCATGTGGTGTTGTTTTGGTTGGCCCCTGACTGGCACTGCTGGCTGGTAAAAGCCATCTGCACTGCAGCAGCGACCAAGCCCTGTCTTGTGTAAACCAAGCCCTGTCTTGTGCAAACCAAGCCCTGTCTTGTGCAAACCAAGCCCTGTCTTGTGCAAACCAAGCCCTGTCTTGTGCAAACCAAGCCCTGTCTTGTACAAACCAAGCCCTGTCTTGTGCAAACCAAGCCCTGTCTTGTACAAACCAAGCCCTGTCTTGTGCAAACCAAGCCCTGTCTTGTACAAACCAAGCCCTGTCTTGTACAAACCAAGCCCTGTCTTGTGCAAAACAAGCCCTGTCTTGTGCACACCAAGCCAAGCAGAGGAGCATTGACGTGCCGCTGTCTATTTCCCCAAGGCATGTCTCATTCCCAGCATCTGCAAAATATCTATTTAATTGAGTTGAACACTGTTCAATTGGATTCTACTGGCAGTGACAGCCATTATATTTATCAAATACTTGGTTTTCAAGGCCAAATCTAAAAAATGACATATTGAAACAATGTCAATCACATTGCCCTCTAAAGCCAATGCTCATAATGACTTCCATTTAGTATGAATCCCCATCAGACTCATTCTGTGGTTAGGAAACAAGCCTTGTGAATAATGTCTAGATTCACCCCGGAGATGAATCTATATAGACAGCCTGCCTGCCTGCCTCACCTATTATATATGAGCTCATTTCCTTTCAAGGCTTTTCAGACAAACAGCACACAGTTTGCTCACTCTTCTTCCAGGAAGGGGTTCTGTTGTCTCTCATCCTGAGGCTACTAGATTCATCCCCCTTTCTCTCCATTCTGCTGCAATTAACCCCTCGTGGTCCAGCGCTGGCTCTTATTGGTCTGCGGGGCGTCTCTTGGCGATTAAGTGGGTGGCGGGCGGATCCTAACGGGAGGGAGGGGAATAGGGGGGAGGAGGGGTTGTGCAGAGCGATGGGGTAGGTGTTCCTCCACTCTCTGTAACTATCCGAGTGCAGTCGTGTCACAGCTAGCTGTACAGCCAGCCAGGGCAGGTGGGCTGGGCTCCTGACTCTAGTTAGGGCGCTATAGTCAGTCAGCCAACCAAGGAAGGAGCCAGGCAGGGAAGGAGAGCCTCAGCCAGCCAGTCGGTCCTTGTAACAACAGACAGCCATAATCCATCCATCCTTCCCAGAGAGGTGAGTGGGAGTCAGCTGGCTCCAACGCTTTACCCCCCCCCCCCCCTTCACACTTTACCCCCCCTTTCACACACACACACACACACACACACACACACACACACACACACACACACACACACACACATACACACACACACACACGCTATTGATTGCTGTTCGTTTGGTGTGCTCTCTCAGATCAGTAGGGAATTACTTATACTGATGGGACAGTTTACAGTTTGGCTTTGGCTAAGCTGGATGAGCCTGCTGGTTAAGAGAGAGGGAAAACATTGATTAAGGTCATTTAGCACGGCATGTTTTCTGACGTGTAATTGCGAGAGCCTCGGGGCTCAATAGCATTAGGCTAGGATTACAGGACGGACTAACACGGGCTAGAGCACTTTGAAAGCAGTTTCTTTGAAAGCGTCCCCATTATGGCGTTGACGTGTGTCTCACAATTCACTTCACCCTACACTGCTCTAAACCGTGTTCAGCCTTTTATTCTCTTTGTTTTGAGGTGGAATGGGTGTCACAGATTGATCCTGAATGTATTTCATGGTATTAAGCGAATGAGTGTCATGGTATTTCATGGTATTAAGCGACTGGGTGTCATGGTATTTCATGGTATTAAGCGGCTGGGTGTCATGGTATTTCATGGTATTAAGAGACTGGGTGTCATGGTATTTCATGGTATTAAGCGGCTGGGTGTCATGGTATTTCATGGTATTAAGCGAATGAGTGTCATGGTATTTCATGGTATTAAGCGAATGAGTGTCATGGTATTTCATGGTATTAAGCGAATGAGTGTCATGGTATTTCATGGTATTAAGCGAATGAGTGTCATGGTATTTCATGGTATTAAGCGACTGGGTGTCATGGTATTTCATGGTATTAAGAGACTGGGTGTCATCTCGAAAATGACTGTTTATCTCTTTGGATTTATCGTCTTAACATTTTCATGATTCTTCTGAAGGAACGGTGATGAGGTCCTTGATTGAATACATACGGTCACTTTCAATTTAGTATTAAAGACAAACCGTTTATGAAAACACCTCAGGGCGTACTCCACCTCCCAACAGAGTCTCTGTGGCTGCATTTAGAACGCAAACAGTTCTTTACAAAAGGCGCCAAATGAAAGAACTGTATGGATGAATGTGCTTGTCATTGTGTTGAGAAATGCGGAAGGAACACATCACTGTAGCTCCTTATTGTGAGAGTCTGGGTGATGTGTGGGAGTTTGGGTGATGTGTGAGAGTCTGGGTGATGTGTGGGAGTTTGGGTGATGTTTGAGAGTCTGGGTGATGTGTGGGAGTTTGGGTGATGTGTGAGAGTCTGGGTGATGTGTGGGAGTTTGGGTGATGTGTGAGAGTCTGGGTGATGTTTGGGTGATGTGTGAGAGTCTGGGTGATGTGTGGGAGTTTGGGTGATGTGTGAGAGTCTGGGTGATGTGTGGGAGTTTGGGTGATGTGTGAGAGTCTGGGTGATGTGTGGGAGTTTGGGTGATGTGTGAGAGTCTGGGTGATGTATGGGAGTTTGGGTGATGTGTGAGAGTCTGGGTGATGTTTGGGTGATGTGTGAGAGTCTGGGTGATGTGTGGGAGTTTGGGTGATGTGTGAGAGTCTGGGTGATGTGTGGGAGTTTGGGTGATGTGTGAGAGTCTGAGTGATGTTTGGGTGATGTGTGAGAGTCTGGGTGATGTTTGGGTGATGTGTGAGAGTCTGGGTGATGTGTGGGAGTTTGGGTGATGTGTGAGAGTTTGGGTGATGTGTGGGAGTTTGGGTGATGTGTGGGAGTTTGGGTGATGTGTGGGAGTCTGGGTGATGTGTGAGAGTCTGGGTGATGTGTGGGAGTTTGGGTCGCTGTTACACAAGAAGTCCTCAGAGAAAGGGTCACATGCTACTGTCGATGCCGGTCACACACACACAACACCACAAGGTACTCTTCTGATAAGACATCACTTCTTCCATTCCTCTGTATTACAGAGTCTTTACAGTCGTCCGGTCTACAAGCTGCAAATAGCATTGAAATCGTCTGGGTTTTTTCTCCCTTCGCCGAGCAACACTTACAGTATTGAATATTGCATGAGACGCTGTTTGCATGGATGAGAGGAGCCATTTCATTGCACTCTATGTTTGGAAAGTACGTGCCACAATGCATAGTAGGAAACATCAATACTAGACACTGCCGTTGTTATTAAACCTGAGGGAAATCTAGCACGTCAAGAGAAAAGGCTTCTGGGTTTTACAGGAAGTTGAACAGAGTCTTCAGTGTGTATTGTGACTTTCCTAAAGTTTATTTTCTGGATGTGATATATTGTACACAGGACCAGTCAGTAGTTTGGACACTTTCTTTATTTGTTCTATTTTCTACGTTGTAGAATAATAGTGAAGACATCAGAACTATGAAATAACACATATGGAATCATGTAGGAACCAAAACAGTGTGAAACAAATCAACATTTCCACCGGTATATTGTCCATTGCTCGTGTTTCTTGGCCCAAGCAAGTCTCTTCTTATTATTGGTGTCCTTTAGTAGTGGTTTCCTTGCAGCAATTCAACCATGAAGGCCTGATTCACAGTCTTCTCTGACCAGTTGATGTTGATGTGTCTGTTACTTGAACTCTGTGAAGCATTTATTTGGGCTGCAATCTGAGGTGCAGTTAACTCTAATGAACATATCCTCTGCAGCAGCCAGTTTCATCATAGCGCTTGATGGTTTTTGAGATTGCACTTGAAGAAACTTTCAAAGTTCTTGACATTTTCCGTATTGACTGACCTTCATGTCTTAAAGTAATGATGGACTGTCATTTCTCTTTGCTTATTTGAGCTTTTCTTGCCATAATATGTACTTGGAGCAAATAGTCCATAGTATGGACTTTTACCAAATAGGGCTATCTTCTGTATACCACCCTTAGGGCTATCTTCTGTATACCACCCTTAGGGCTATCTTCTGTATACCACCCTTACCTTGTCATAACACAACTGATTGGCTTTAAAGCATTGTTAACTTTTAAGAAGGCTCACCTGTTAATTGAAATGCATTCCAGGTGACTACCTCATGAATCTGTTTGAGAGAATGCCAGTTGTCATCAAGGCAAGGGTGGCTTTGAAGAATCTCAAATATAAAATATATTTAGATTTGTTTAACACTTTTTTGGTTACTACATAAATAAAAAACTTAATGAGTAGGTGTGTCCAAATATTTGACTGGTACTGTACATATGATATACAGAAGAGGGAATCAACATGCTCTACATCTAGCAACATATCGAGACACACAGCGGGACTTACACGTTGTTGTTTATTAAATAGCTTGTGACTCAAACACCTATACTGTTAGTGTTGACTTAGCTTCAGGGCTGTGATATGGTTATTGGTCATAGCTGTGAGCTCTGTCTGGGGCCGGGCCCCTAGAGATATGGAGAGGCCCCTAGCGTGTGTCGCCCATCCGCAGCTCTAAGGGACTCGCTGCCTGTCAGAGACATCACCGATGATTCCATCAGGGGCTGGTGCCTAGGGATGCACCTCTATTAAATATTCAGCCAATACAGGCATGCTCTCAGGACAGCCCTCAGGGGTCCTCCTGTAAACTGGCCTTGGCTGCACTAAGCTAGGCTGAGGGGAGAGAGGAGTTAAATACCTTTAGGTAGTACTGTAGGGTTACTTTACCTGTACTGTATATTAGTTATTACTACATTTGCACACACTGTATATAGATTTTTCTATTGTGTTATTGACTGTACGTTTGTTTATCCCATGTGTAACTCTGTGTTGTTGTTTGTGTCGCACTGCTTTGCTTTATCTTGGCCAGGTCGCAGTTGTCAATGAGAACTTGTTTTCCACTGGCCTTCCTGGTTAAATCAAGGTGAACTAAAAATAAATAAATCAAGTTATCGCTATTGTACATCTATAGTGCATGTTGTCGAAGGGTGTGTTTATTCATTAATCAATATAATCAAGTCATTAACTCGCCCCTGTCCTCCAGTGCTTCTTAACACTGTATTGACAATGCAATCAAACGCGGTTTGAGTAACAAGCTTTTATTCTGAGATGTGTTACCAGTAAATGTCCCTTCTAACATGATGCTTGATTTGTAGGTCACTTTTTGTGAAGTATTATTTGTCTTCCTAACTACTCCTTCTTCTAGTCAAATACAACCATTCTGAATTGCACATTAGAGTCAGTCACTTAATTAAAGCAATTGACTTACCACCACAAAAGAGGATGGCAGAGAAATAAAAAGGGTTAGTTAGCGTTACGATTATAGGCTTATTTTTTCAAGAACAATCCAGATCGCCCCAAGTCTGTGACAGTCAACACGTTCTAACTGGGACAAATTGGGGTGGAAAATAGCAGAGAATTATAATCTTATTTCCCAGCACTTTGTAGACTAATTAATATTACTTTGGATTGTCAGCATTGTGTTAAGAAGACCACCGCAGGAGGGAAGAGGGAATTGTACCCAATGTGTCACAGCCGAGAGTGAGAGAGAGACAATTTACTCACTTTTAGAAAAGAATTTGAAGGCAGTGGAGATTTTAAACAGCCATCTGTTTTACTTCTGCTCATTAGTGTGGCAGCCAATAATAACACAGGCTATGAATCAGGAAGTAGCTATTTGGATATCCAAACAGTATCATATGGATAGATAGTCATCACTTGTTAGCTGTTAGTCAAGGCTGACACTCTCACAAGATTTTCATACCATTTCCTTGAAAACCATCCCTGTAATTTTGTGATTTAGACTCAATTTGGGATACGGTATATAAAAACCATCCCTTCTTCACAGGAAATTTGCCTCCCCTCTCTACTCAATCATCCCAAATAGACAGTGCTACCGTCGATGTTATCAAAAGTGATGGATTTGGTGTGGGAATTGAAAGTATATCAGATAAGAGTCTCTTTCCTTTATGTCTGGTCTTCTCTCACAGAAGACTCACATAGATGGATCAGGAGTTTGATGTGTAACATTGGGCATAAAGGACTATTGACGCTGTACAGTAGTGTAGTTTTTATCTCATGAAATGTTTAGTATTTATCTCATGTATTTATTATATTATTAGTAACATAGTATGTACTGTATCTCATGAAATGTTTGAAAGTTTAGGAGCTCTATTTTGTCTTACTATTCTGGCCCGGTTGCATCAGAAAGGAGACACGAGTCATCTAAGGGCCGGTCTCTCATCACTTCCCAAAACGGGGATATTGGTATGCTACCAGTTCCTCTGAGACGGTGATAGATCCATTCCAAATAGCATCCTATTCCCTTGTACTGCACTACTATGACAACAGTTTTTTGGACGCAGTCTTAGACGTGTCTCTGTCTGCCCTCTTCTTGTCTGTTACCCAAGGATACCTGGTCTCTGGAGACGTTTAGGAAAGGGACATCACATTCCCCTGTTGGTCTTTTAGGGGCCCTAACTGAGGTTTATTCAGTTTTAAAGCTAATTTTCCGCAGTTCTACACATTTTGCCATGACTTATGCCATGTTAATGATATCTGAGTGAGAGTGACTAACAAAATCAATGCTGGCCCCCTGGAGGTCAGGGCTTTTGGGCACGTGCCCTGCGTGACCGGTCAGTATTCGGCCATGATTATTAGTTTAGATAGCTGGCTAGACTAATTTACCAGTCTAAAAATTGTTAGCTGACATGGCTTATTGAGTGACTGAGATAACAACAACAGAAATGGCTGATGCACAACCAACTTTCTGAAGCACCTTGTGTATTCTTCTATTCTAACTCTCAACAGTAAGTTGAGACCCCGACTGAGTTTATAAACGGGTTGGGCGCCCCTTAGCAGTCTGGGGCCGGCCCTGGGAGAACAGGACAGGTTCCTTTATTTTCAGAGGGGCACATCTAAGTAGAAAGACAATGTGACCTGACAAAAGCTGCTGTCACTATGGAAACTCAAGCGTTAGCCCTCGGTGCATTCTTGATCCTGAGTGCCATCATCTTCGAGTCAGAAGTTTATCTCTCCATGTTCCATTCTGGGAGGGGAAAGTCACTGTCAGCCACCACAAGTGCTTTGGATGCTGAAGCTCGTCGTAACAACTTCCAGGCAAAGTCGCGGCGTCGCCATCGGCCACTTAAGATAAGAGGAAGTGATTACAGCAAACAAGCCAGCTTTTTTCGAGGCTATCGATTTCCGTGTCTTTGTAGAATCCTATTGGAGAAAAGATAGTGCCTTTCACTTTAAGCACCAACTGACTCTGTTTGAGATCAGGTCAGTGCAGCTCTTGCGGTGAAACGACAATTAAACGTTTGATGTTGGAGTAGCTGGTGATCTTTGAAATGGCTTGTTCACAAAGTAACCACTCTGATTGATTCCATGTAAATACATCCAGGCTTTTAATGTGTAAAAGCAATGGGATACAAACTAGCTTGATAGCGTAGCTACACAGAAGCCCCATACATTTCTCTCCCAGACAATGGGTATGTTTACATGCACACAATACTATGATTATTGTGAATACCCAGATTGTGAATAGCTAATCATTCAAAAGAGTTCAAAAAAAATCTAGGTGTTTTAATCGGAGTGTGCTGCTTACTTGCAATATGACTTTAAGCTGGTTAAGATAATCAGAGTAAGATGTTTATGGCATACTCGACCTATTACCATAATCAGTTTGAGCGGTGTGACCAATTACCACCTACAACACTAAGCACCTGTCCTGATTCAGGACTTAACGAGCGGTGTGGCCAATTACCACCTACAACACTAAGCACCTGTCCTGATTCAGGACTTAACGAGCGGTGTGGCCAATTACCACCTACAACACTAAGCACCTGTCCTGAATCAGGACTTAACGAGCGGTGTGACCAATTACCACCTACAACACTAAGCACCTGTCCTGATTCAGGACTTAACGAGCGGTGTGGCCAATTACCACCTACAACACTAAGCGCCTGTCCTGAATCAGGACTTAACGAGCGGTGTGGCCAATTACCACCTACAACACTAAGCGCCTGTCCTGAATCAGGACTTAACGAGCGGTGTGGCCAATTACCACCTACAACACTAAGCGCCTTTCCTGAATCAGGACTTAACGAGGGGTGTGGCCAATTACCACCTACAACACTAAGCACCTGTCCTGAATCAGGGCTTAACGAGGGGTGTGGCCAATTACCACCTACTACACTAAGCACCTGTCCTGAATCAGGGCTTAACGAGGGGTGTGGCCAATTACCACCTACAACACTAAGCACCTGTCCTGAATCAGGGCTTAACGAGCGGTGTGGCCAATTGCCACCTACTACACTAAGCGCCTGTCCTGAATCAGGACTTAACGAGCGGTGTGGCCAATTACCACCTACAACACTAAGCTCCTGTCCTGAATCAGGACTTAACGAGCGGTGTGGCCAATTACCACCTACAACACTAAGCACCTGTCCTGAATCAGGGCTTAACGAGGGGTGTGGCCAATTACCACCTACTACACTAAGCACCTGTCCTGAATCAGGGCTTAATGAGGGGTGTGGCCAATTACCACCTACAACACTAAGCACCTGTCCTGAATCAGGGCTTAACGAGCGGTGTGGCCAATTACCACCTACTACACTAAGCGCCTGTCCTGAATCAGGGCTTAACGAGCAGTGTGGCCAATTACCACCTACAACACTAAGCACCTGTCCTGAATCAGGACTTAATAAGGGGTGTGGCCAATTACCACCTACAACACTAAGCACCTGTCCTGAATCAGGACTTAACGAGCGGTGTGGCCAATTACCACCTACAACACTAAGCACCTGTCCTGAATCAGGACTTAACGAGCGGTGTGGCCAATTACCACCTACAATATTCTCAACATAGACACAATTAATCAACTGTTGATGATAGTATGCTTTTAATATCGTAGAAAATATGTAATGAAAATAGCATCTAGGCCCGTTGAAGCAAACAATCAATACCACCATCAATTAAACAATGAGGAAGTGAATAAATGTTTCTCGTGAAGATCTGCATCTTCACACATGATGATTCAATCACTCACCCTGGGCACGGTCATCATTGAGACTGCCTCCTAATAATAGAGTTTGGGGACAAATTAAATGGCAAAATGATGAATGACATATGGCCAATGAGAAATTGGCTATCGTGAAATAGGATCCATGCCAGACAGGCCACAGGCAATTTAAAGTTTCCATTTATTTCATGGAATTGAGATGTTCAGAGACCTATATTCCAAAAAGATGGAGAAGCTGAGAATTCCCATTTAACTGTCAAGGATTCCATTTGTACAGATCAAACTTTTGCTCCAATTGAAATAGTTTCCAGCTCTACACACAGTACAGTTAGAAAACGTGCCCTTTCCAGCTCTGTCTTCTTAACAGGCTCACCCTGTTAGCATTGCAAAAGGGAAGGATTTTATTATTGTATAACCAACTGTGAACTTGATATTTAAATTCCTGGTGTTATCCAATGCTGATATGAATAGCTTTCAATCCCTTTGAAAAGCACGAAAGAGGTTGTAAAAATCAATGAGCAGGGAGAACGCACCCGTGCATGTCCACACTGTTATATCTTTCAGAGGAACACCCACACTTCTCTCCCAACACCCATTGTGGGCCTTTCATACAACTCATTATTTTCTCCTTTTGAGCCTGTCTTTGGGTTTCAGCTTTGTCTTGGATGAGTTATAGATGTCAGAGGAGAAGTAATGTTCACTCGACTAAAATTGAATTAGCAAACTATCCTAAGCAATGACAACTGATTCACTTGTCTAAGGGATTGGAAGTCATCTCTGATCTGTCATCTCTGATCTGTCATCTCTGATCTGTCATCTCTGGTATGTGGTAGAGGACAGTTGCTCAGTCATATATGATTGAATTGAGACTACAAAACTTCAGGGTTTATTGTTTCATGTCCTTGAGCAGGTTAAATCCTCTCCTCTCTCCCCTCTTAGACAGTCGATAAGGTTCCCACACGTTGTTGGTTCATTTGTCGTATTTCTTTAGTTCCCTGTATGTATGACTGTAGCTATGCTGGATCAAATTGGCTGCATTTTCCTCTGAGACTCAATTTCTAGCTTTAGTGAGGTGATCAGATTCCAAATGTTAATTCATGCTAGAGATACATACACACAGATTGTCATGGCAACCATCCACTGTGTGTGTGTGTGTGTGTGTGTGTGTGTGTGTGTGTGTGTGTGTGTGTGTGTGTGTGTGTGTGTGTGTGCATGAGCCTGAGACGGAGAGAGAACTAATACATTATTATTGAGGGGGATTTATTAGGTGTGATAAGAGAAAATGGAATTGGACATGACTGAAACATATTTCTGGAGATCCCCAATCTCTGGAGCTGTGGTAATTAAACAGCGTGTGCAGAAATCATCACTAGTTGAACCATATGGCCTTTGTTTAGGGGTTCTGGGTACATCACCTGCATAATAACCAGACCAGTGTTCAGATACTATTTGAAATCATTTCAAATACTTTATCTGGGCTTGTTGATTCCGTTTGCCCGACACAATGGAACCGATAGAATAGTTTCAAAACTGAAAAACCCACCCACCCACACTCCAGCCAGGCTCAAACAAACACTCAAAGTATTGGAAAGATTTTAAATAGTATTTGAACCCAGGCCTGATAAGAAAGTAAAAACCATCCAATGATGTCATGCTAACATGTTCCATACAATCACATACACAGTCCCGATCCATACATCACATATACAGTCCCGATCCATACATCACATATACAGTCCCGATCCATACATCCCGTAGACAGTCCCGATCCATACATCACATATATAGTCATGTTTTGACCCTGCTGGTGATCTATGAATGTTTGAACATTTTGAAGAGTGATGTGGCCTTAATGGCCATGTACTCTTATAACCTCCACTAGGTTCCTGCCTTTCTAGGGAGTTTTTCCTAGCCACCGTGCTTCTACATCTGTATTGCTTGCTGTTTGGGGTTTTAGGCTGGGTTTCTGTACAGCACTTTGTGATATCTGCTGATGTAAAAAGGGCTTCATAAATACATTTGATTTGTTGAGAAATTATCCCAGGATACACAGTACCCAGATGTCAATAGCCTAATGAAGATTTAAAGAGGGCCACCGCCACTCAATGTACTAATTAGAGAGGATAAATGATCAACAACAGTGATAGATGGGAGGAGGTGATTGGAAATTGAGCGAATCCCCACCCACGACAGAGATTGCTTGTTTCCGGCATATCTCCTGGCTCCCTGGGGACTGGGTAGGTTTCATTAAGGCAGCGTGATAGGAAGCCAGATGCAGGTACAACGCATAGTGATTATTGTGACTTTGCCATTGTAATTGTTTGTAAGCTTGTGTAGTCAAATTAATCTATGATCGGATGCTATCCATTTGTTGTTTGTATGCTGTTCTTTGTATGACATTTTAATATTTGATTATTAACCAATGATATTAGTCCACTCTTGGCCATGATTACAGACACCTGTGTCTTTTGACACTATATAAACGAGTCATCCCGCAGTGTTTGCGATTATACCCTGATGAAGACAGCTTGGCTGTCGAAATGTTGGTAATTACATTTTTGCATCTGAGCTCCTAGAGTGTGCGGCTCTCTTTTATTTTCAAGTTTTCTACTCCGCTAGCCAGCACCTCGTCTTAATAGGTGTTCTACTCCGCTAACCAGCACCTCATCTTAATAGGTGTTCTACTCCGCTAGCCAGCACCTCATCTTAATAGGTGTTCTACTCCGCTAGCCAGCACCTCATCTTAATAGGTGTTCTACTCCGCTAGCCAGCACCTCATCTTAATAGGTGTTCTACTCCGCTAACCAGCACCTCATCTTAATAGGTGTTCTACTCCGCTAGCCAGCACCTCATCTTAATAGGTGTTCTACTCCGCTAGCCAGCACCTCGTCTTAATAGGTGTTCTACTCCGCTAGCCAGCACCTCATCTTAATAGGTGTTCTACTCCGCTAGCCAGCACCTCATCTTAATAGGTGTTCTACTCCGCTAGCCAGCACCTCGTCTTAATAGGTGTTCTACTCCGCTAGCCAGCACCTCGTCTTAATAGGTGTTCTACTCCGCTAGCCAGCACCTCATCTTAATAGGTGTTCTACTCCGCTAGCCAGCACCTCGTCTTAATAGGTGTTCTACTCCGCTAGCCAGCACCTCGTCTTAATAGGTGTTCTACTCCGCTAGCCAGCACCTCATCTTAATAGGTGTTCTACTCCGCTAGCCAGCACCTCATCTTAATAGGTGTTCTACTCCGCTAGCCAGCACCTCGTCTTAATAGGTGTTCTACTCCGCTAGCCAGCACCTCGTCTTAATAGGTGTTCTACTCCGCTAGCCAGCACCTCGTCTTAATAGGTGTTCTACTCCGCTAGCCAGCACCTCGTCTTAATAGGTGTTCTACTCCGCTAGCCAGCACCTCATCTTAATAGGTGTGCGTTTCTTTTTCTTCTACAACGCATAGTGCACCTCGGGGTGAAGTTTCCCCTAGGTACAGATCCAGGATCACCTTCCCCTCCACAAATCATTAAGTTAACCACTAGTCAGGGAAATGCAAAACTGACTCAAGATCAGTGTCTAGGGGCAACTTCACCCTACACAGAGTGCATTACCTGCAGGTTGGAAAGGGTTTCTCTTTTACACGGTGCAGAGATGCACGTTTCTGAGTTTACCTGAAGGGTTACTGGAAGGGTGAAGGAGAGGATTGTTGGTATTTGTGGAGGGATGACAAAATGGAATGAACGATTGATATGGTGGGAAGATGGATGGCTTCTGTCTTTATCACTCATCTCTGACACCCCATCTCTCGTTCTCTCTCTCTCTCTCTCTCTCTGGTAGTTGGGATGACAGCAGTTCGGTCAGCAGCGGTCTCAGTGACACTGTAGATAACATCAGCACAGACGATCTGAACACGCCCACTTACCCCGCCATCACATCGTCACCACGCAAGAACAAGGCAGCCCAGGTACAGTACACCATGGAGTGTAAATGAAGGCAGTCGGCTTGTCCGAGCCTGAACAACCCATAGAGCCTATATCCTGTTTATTCTCTTATAAATGAACAAGAATAGAGTATATCCATGCTTCCAGACATTGAACTAACTGTGAGTAATGATACTGAAGCATCACTGTCTTTGCACCTGCTTCAATTAAAACAGGGACTTGTCTGTCATACTTTTTATGGGTATGTGTAACAGTGAGGTATATCACTGTAGTCTGGAAATGAAGCTATTTACTTTGTTTTAATTGGTTTTCAAGAGAGAAATCCAAGGAAATGTACAGCGGAACCCATTCCTTGTGCAGTGTTCAGGGAGCATGGTAAAAATAGCCAAGTATGTGTGCCTTGTGGAAAGCTCAACAGATTGATCTCTTAAGAGACTGTTGGTGTGGTTAGTGAGGGGGGGGGTTCACCATCTGTCAGGTTGCTTACTCATACTGTATTGTGTGTGTGTGTGTGTGGTTTTGTTTTGTTTTACTATCCTTGTGGGGACCAGAAGTCTTCATAAGGATAGTAAAACAAGGAAAAAACCTGTTTTAGTGTTAGGGGTTAAGTTTAGGTTTATAATTAGGGGTTAGGGAAAATAGGGTTTTGACATGTTTTGGTCACCACAAGGATAGTAAAATAAAGGTGTGTGGGTTACTGACTGTCCCAGGCGGACACACACCAGCATGTGGAGCTGGAGGTCAGCAGCAGCTGGGCCGGAGCTGAAGATCTGAAGAAGGTGGACGAGGAGCTGGATGTCAGCATGGAGCCCGGCTCAAAGTGGAAGCCTTCCTCCTCCTCCTCTGCCTCCTCGCCAGCGGGGCAGTGCGGTGAGGATCCCGGGCAGAAGACGGGCCTACCCATGTCCCAGACTGGCTCCTGGAGGAGGGGTATGACTGCCCAGGTGGGCATCACGCCCCCCCGGACCAAAGGAACCAGCGCCACCCTAAAAACCCCTGGTAGGACCCGCCCTCCTTCTTCAACCTACTTCAGACCTTGCTTATTTCTTTCTACCATGGCCCTGTTGGAAAACTGTAGAAATAACTTCCTTCCTTTCTTGTTGTCTTGAGGTGAGCACAGATCTACAGTATAAGTGATTGTATCGGTGTATCCAAGGTTACCGCCGTATTACGTCCACCAATTCAGATCTGTGATTACTTCAAGGAAGGTAGGAAGGATGTATTTCTGATTTGAACAGGGCCCATGTCTAACTGAGGATGGATGGTGGTGTAGATTGTTCTCTGACTGGTCATTCATTCAATCAAACTGCCTGTCTGGTTGATATTAGGACCAGGAAATGTCCATCCTAGCTTTATTTATAAGTGAATTTTATTTGTTGATGTGTTCCAGTTTGACATTGATTAGATAACAGGGTCAAAGATTTTAGCCAATCAGATTATTCATTAGGAAACCTGTGTCGTTGCCCTTTGAGGCCCTCGGTAATGTTTGTCGTTTCTCCGTTCTACTTTATATTTTTCTCAATCGTGTTTTGGTTTGCTCAGCAAGTCTTCTCATGTTTGGATTAGTATAGCTTTCTATTTTAGCTGAGCTTTGTGAAAAGAGTTGTAAAATGTTAGCGAAGTGTAAAGTAATTTGGCACACCTGCCCTGTAGCCCTACAGATGATGACAAAGATGAGTCCCGTTATTTACCAATAAGCTGCGAGGTCCGTCTCCCCTCTGCTCGATCCTAGCTAAATTATTCCGTACCCCAGCAGTTTGCAGAGGGGAAGGTGTTTGCCAGCTTGTTAATGACTGGCCTTTGTATCGACAGGTAAAACTGATGACGCCAAGGCCTCAGAAAAATGCAAGGCCCCCTCCAAGACCGCTGGCATCCAGCGCTCGCCCTCCGACGCCGGCAAGAGCAGTGGCGACGAGGGCAAGAAACCCCCCTCGGGCATCGCCCGCCCCCCCACCACTGGGTCATTCGGCTATAAAAAGATGGCCAGCCCCCCCTCCGGTGCCCTCATCACGGCCAGTGGTGCCACCCTGGCCAGTGGCTCCGCCACCCTGGGGAAGGTGCCCAAGTCTTCGGCTATCGGCAAGGGGACAGGGATCAGCGGAGGCCGTAAGACCAGCCTGGATGGCTCCCAGCCCCAGGACGATGGGGTGCTGATGGGCTGCGGAGGCTCCAAGATGCCCCTCCAGTACCGCTCTCTGCCCCGGCCGGCCAAGTCCTCCAGCGGGGGGGTGGTGGGGCGCAGCGGCCACCGCTCCAGTTCCAGCAGCATCGATTCCAATGTCAGCTGCAAGTCGGCCGGAGGAACGGGGACCAAGCGAAGGGACGCTGGGAAGGTGGGCTCGGGGCGCTCCAGCCCCATCCCCATCACCATCAACCAGACGGACAAGGAGAAAGTGGCCGTGTCAGACCAGGACCCAGCAGGTTTATCCACCTCCCCCAAGTCCAGCCCCACCTCCACGGGCCAATCTGGCCTCAGGCAACCAGGGTCCAAGTACCCGGACATTGCCTCACCTACCTTCCGCAGGTCAGTCAACACTGCTCACTTGGTTTCCCCTGCACTCATATAAGAGCTTGGTAGCCAGAGCCAAGCAGCTGCCATTTTTCATCTCTATTGTAAAGGTAGAGGGAGCTTGTTGTTCCCTAGGCACTCTCACCGACTGCGTGCTCGAGGCCACCACAGAATAATGAAGTGTTGTTCGTGAGGTACAATGTTGTTTCTCAGCTCCAAGATGCTATTGATAGATAGTGTTCATTGGTGCTGTCAGAATTACAGGTAGAGGTTCACTTCTTCTCTGAAGCGACGCAGAATTAGCATTCCAAAGTGTCATATTTATATATATATATTTTTTTTTAGGTAATAAGGTAATAAGACACTAAATCATATCCCAGCACAGAAACATTGGTCTGAGTTTGTTCGTTGGGCTTTAGAGTCAGAGAGGCAAAGGTTGCCCCCTGCTGTTCGGTAGATGTCATCACAGAAACTGATGGTATTTCTCTCAAGATGAACGGTAGATGATTTGCCATTCAGGTCAGGCTAAACTGATTCACTGACAGTGAGAAAGCTATTCTGTTCGCGAACCCCTGTCTCATTGGTTAGGTGCGCTCACAAGGCGTGTCCGGACACGGCCGTGCCGTCCAACCTGTCGAGGCACAGAGTGCATTTTTGATTTGTGCGTATACCCCTTAGAAAAAGGCACCTATTAATTGGGAGCCTGTTTGATGTCAGCCCCACGTCAGACACGACAGGAAGGACCTGTGAACAACATATGTGTTTCTGAGTGACCAGATTGGCTGATTACATGCATGGAAAATAAATGGGGCAATGCTATGACCACAGCTGTCTGAACCACAGCTGTCTGAATTAAAATCACTGGGAGCTCCGTCGTCACAACAGTCACCCTATTCCCATAGGGCTCTGGTCTAAAGTAGTGTACTAAGTAGTGCAATATATAGGGAATAGGGTGCCATTTGGGATGCAGACGTACTCTAACAGAGGCAGTAGGGAAGGTGTACTTCTTCATAGTGTCTATGAAGAAGAATATGGTAGGCTTATGAGATAGGGGAGGGGCAGTGTTGAGCGGAATGCAAACTTTCCCCAAGCTCCTATTTCCTTGGTGTAATTAAATAAATGTAATACTGTTCTATATCAAACAACCTAGTTCTGAACCTAGAGACTGAGTTTGTTCAGTCTATGAGGGGATCATGATTGCCATAGATAGTCTGTGAGTGAATGGAACCATCTTTCTCTCTCTCCCAGGTTGTTTGGCACCAAAGCCAGCAGCAAGGCCAGTACCCCAGGCACACCCGACTCAGGCAAGTGCCCCTCTGCGTTGGGCAGCCCTCATGGAACATTGGCGCGCCAGGCCAGCCTGGACTCTCCCTCCTCGGGCACGGGGAGCCTGGGCAGCGCGGGCGGGCAGAGTGGGGCTAGCAGCCCACTTTATGGCAAGGCCCCTGACCTGGGCACTGATTCGCCTGCCTCCAGCCCGGCGTCAGGCCTCTCGTTGCCCTCCAACGCCCGCCCCTGGCCCACCAACCTCAGCAGCTCCTCGGCATGCTCTGGCAGTAAGGACACACTGAGCTGCCAGAGCATGACCAGTCTGCACACCAGCTCCGAGTCCATTGACCTGCTGCTGGGGCACCACCACGGTCCCAAAGTCACCCGCACGGCCAGCGTCAAGTCCACGCTTTCTGAGGGGTGAGTCCCAATGTGGAACAACTCCATTAGGTTCCTGTGGGTAGTTTGTTTCAGACCAGTGGGTGTAACATGTACATCAGTGGTGGCTGATGGGAAAATATATTGTAATGGTTGGAATGAAGGGAACGATATCAAACACAGGGAAGCTACGTGTTTCACTCCGTTCCGTTTATTCCATTCCAGCCATTACAATGAGCCCGTCCTCCTATATCTTATCACACCAGCCGTCTCTGACACACAGCCATCAATGTACAGACACTTTGAAAATGGACTTGTAGACTGTATGTATGGAATACAACGTCATGCTCGTCTTGTCTTTTCAGTATAGCTCACTGTTGTCATAGCGGTTTGTAATATTTCCTTCATTCACAGATTGTTGTCTAAATTGAGAGTATCAAACTAACCCAAATGTTCGGTTTAATGTGTGCTTTCCGTATGTCTGTTTCTTGGGTAACGTTGCCCATTGTAGTGATTGTCCTTTAGCATTCTCACTTTAGACAGTCTGTGTGTTCTATCAGTCAATAGATGTGAATTGAATCCATGGCATCATGATTGTTTAAATGTAGAATCTTAATTTGACCAGTTTCTCACAGCAGGAAAATAATCTTCCAGCAAAGTGGAAATTACAGACTTTAGAAGCCTTTTTTAACCTCAAGTACAGTACCCTAAAATATTGCATTTCCTGCTGTACAACAACAGGGTGATCAAATTAAGATCCTACACCTGTAGGTAATTCTAATGTTTTTCGTTCTCTGTGTCTTAACAGCATGCCTCTTGACAGAAACACACTCCCCAAAAAGGGACTGAGGTAACTCATCACTCATACGTTGTCCTTTTAGTGTTTCCTTGTTTTGGCTTTTCATTCTCACAAGTTATTCATACATGTCTTTCTAACTGACAAAATCTAATGTTGTGTCTAATATCATGTTGGTGTAGGAAAGCAGTGTTACATAATGACGTTAGTATTTTGCTTGACATTTGTCTCAGGAGATTTAGCCGATGAGGGTTTGGCACATTGAAAATTGAAAATATTAATGGGAGTGACAATTTAGTTTCACCTCATAAAAGGGTTCAATTGCTGTACAAATCCTGTTGAAGAATTCTCTTCTAGAGGTAGACTATTAGTCACTGTTGTTCCTCTGGACACTCCACAGTTCCTCACAGATTTCAGGTGCCTGAAGTCAATGATCCCATGTAGTCTAGTGGATTCTGAATAGTTATATCCAGGCTCTTTTTGTACTTTCTTTCCTCCTCGGCAAGGCAGGGCAAGTCAGGGCATCCATTTTAAATCAAGTTTCCACTACTCCTGTCCTATCTAATGACTGAAATCGTGTCCAGACCCTCAACACTAGAAGGTGTGACACCCTATTGGCACCCTATTCCCTATATATAGTGCCCTACTTTTGATCTGGGTCCATAGGGCTCAGCTCAAAAGAAGTGCACTATGGAATATGGTTCCATTTGGGATTCCGCCCCTATCACACCACCATGCAACAAATGGCTTTTTCTACCCAATTACTCTGTCTGCAAAAAGCATTGCAACAAGTCCAGGCTCCTGCCCAGGGTTTGATATTTCTCTTTATTAGACTGCAGTAGAGAGTGAATCTCTACCTTGAGTAGGAGTTCTGCAACCTTTTACAATTCACTGCATGTAATGCTAAGGGGATGTTTGACACAGAAAGAACACGTATTTCCTTTTAACTGTACTTTCACAGCAGGCGTGGAGGCATTTTCCCTTCAGAAGTTTATTTCTATTGATCTCAGAAGCCACTCAGCAGTTTAGGACTGGGTTGGATTTCTTGTCCCTGCATTTTTTTCTAGCCCAGAGGGATTCAAAGCAACAAATTGCCTTTTTTCAAGCCAGATAATAGCTAAATGATTATGATATTCATGTGTCCAATGCTCAGTTTTAAATGCACATTAAGCAGACTTCAAAACATACTCTGAGGCATTCTCTCCTCTGAACTCCAAGTGGAATTCAAAATCAATGGACAATTCTGTGCAAAATAGGCCATTTGATTTGAAGTTGAACATGCAGACATGTGCACATGATATATCATTCAATACCTTTTACTGTCATTAGATGTCAATCAGAGTACCTTTCTTCGTCTGAAAGAATTCAGAGTGGAGTATTCGTATGACAGACAGTCTGTTATGAGCTTCAGTGTTGAAAGGATGAGCTTGAACTCAATTATCTTCCTTTAAGGATTAAACCTGGCTGCCTATCAATCATTTAGATAACTCTTCCCCCTGCTAGGAACCGCTAGAGATGAGGAGAGTAAAGACTGTCAGTGTGTGTGTGTGTGTGTGTGCATGCTTGCACATAGGTGGGATGGGTGGCTGTGCCTGTGTGTGGGTGGATGCATGTGTGTGTGTCTGTGTCCACAGTGCTTGACTTGGGCCGGAACACACCAGAACTCTTCCACCTCCCTCCAATGTTATACTGCTTGAGGTCTAGCACCTCTTTTAGAATATTGACTTAACTATATTGTGGAGTTTCTGCACCTATATATGAACAGAGTACCGGCACTTATATATAAGCAGAGTGCCGGCACCTATTTTAGTCAAAGTCAAGCACTGTGTGTACGTGTATAACTATTCATGAGTTAGTGAATATATTTGTCACCACACTCCAGTCATGTGATATGTAGATAATACAGTTGCATGGTTCAATAGACGCCATGTTGAATCAGTGGTGCCACTAGTTGACGTGTACCACGTCCTCTCTAGGTACCCTCCCTCGTCCAGACAGACGTCCCATGAGGAGGGGAAGGAGTGGCTGCGTTCTCACTCCACTGGAGGGTTACAGGACACGGGGAGTCAGTCCCCTCTCTCCCCCCCTGGAGTTGCATGCACAAGCACCGGAAAATACCACTACTCCAACCTGCGTAAGCCCTACTCCAAATACCACTACTCTAAATACCACTACTCTAAATACCACTACTACAAATACCACTACTCTAAATACCACTACTCCAAATACCACTACTCTAAATACCACTACTCTAAATACCACTACTACAAATACCACTACTCCAAATACCACTACTCCAACCTGTTTGTGCGTGTGTGTTTTCTCCCCCAGTGAGCCCCACCAACCTGTCACCCTACAACCTGCCAGGACCCAGCAGTATGAGTCGCTCCAACAGCATCCCTGCCCAGGACTCCTTTGACCTGTATGGAGAAGCCCACCTGGGGGGCAGCGCCACCTCTCTGGAGGACAGACCCCGGGGCATGAGCCGCTCTGGCTCCTTCAGGGACAGCACCGATGAAGGTAGGCCCCGACTGTGGTCCTGTATATGCATTGTATATATATATATTAGACCAAGAAGAAATGATAGTCAGGGTTGAGTTCTCAGACTGAAGCTCAAAATGCACTGGACTAGGAACCCGACTTTTTCTGCTTCTCTTTTTAAAGAGAAGATTGGTGTTTCAGTTAACATTTTGGTAACGTGACGGTGCCACTTGAAAGTAATGTTACTAGTCAATGACTAGGCCCTTTGAATTATCCAAACAAGTACTTCATTCGTACACAGCCACACACATGCCATTAGAATATGTTACTTTTACATGCAGATGAGATGGTGCTATTTATAGGACCACAGGTTATGTTCTCTTAATTCCTCTCTCGCTCTCACGCTCTCTTGTTTCTCTCTCTGTCTCTCTCTAGCCCATGGATCCTCACTGTCGCTCTCTCTCTGTCTCTCTCTAGTCCATGGATCCTCACTGTCGCTCTCTCTCTAGTCCATGGATCCTCACTGTCGCTCTCTCTCTGTCTCTCTCTAGCCCATGGATCCTCACTGTCGTTCTCTCTCTGTCTCTCTCTAGTCCATGGATCCTCACTGTCGCTCTCTCTCTGTCTCTCTCTAATCCATGGATCCTCACTGTCGCTCTCTCTCTAGTCCATGGATCCTCACTGTCGTTCTCTCTCTAGTCCATGGATCCTCACTGTCGTTCTCTCTCTGTCTCTCTCTAGTCCATGGATCCTCACTGTCGCTCTCTCTCTAGTCCATGGATCCTCACTGTCGTTCTCTCTCTAGTCCATGGATCCTCACTGTCGTTCTCTCTCTGTCTCTCTAGTCCATGGATCCTCACTGTCGCTGGTCTCCAGCACCTCGTCCCTGTACTCTGCGGTAAGTTGAATGGTTTTCTCCAAACACACAAACAAACATTTAGACAATCATGCTTATGGCAGCCATGGGTGCTGTGTGTGATCCCGGTTAATTGGTGTCATTAGCCTAAAATTATTTTAGGAGACAATATGTAATACATTTTTCAGCAAGCCACAGCCCTGCCACTTTTTTGCTATAAGGCTGGAGAAATGTAACCACTCTCAAAATCAAAGATTGTGTTTTGGATGCAAGGACAGAGTCCATGAAATCAGAGTAATATTTTGAAACATATTTGGGGTTATGATGGGGTAGAACAGCTGCACTTTATAAGTTACATTCTTCAATAATAGATAGGTGTACGAATGGCTTTATAAACTGGGTGGTTCAAGCCCTGAATGCTGATTGGCTGACAGCCGTGGTATATGAGACTGTATACCACGGGTATGACAAAACATTTATTTTTACTGCTCTATTTATGTTGCAAACCAGTTTATAATAGCAATAAGACACCTCGGGGGTTTGTGGTATATTGCCACAATATACCACGCTAAGGGCTGTGTCCAGGCACTCCGCATTGCGTCTTGCCTATGAACACTCCTTAGCCGTGGTATATTGGCCATATACCACACCTCTGACCTTAATACTTAAATATATCATACATGTTTATATTTCGGCAGTGCATCCAAGGTGATATAGGCAAATTCAAGCTTGGTGAAGGTGTGGATTTTTTGGGGGCAACAGGCAACACTCCAGCTGCAGTCAAACTCAATGAGAAGACAGATCAGTTGAGGAAGATAAACAATTACTGGCGCTCTCCAGCAGAAAGTTCTAGAAAGGCCTGGAGAGGAGTTTAGACTTTGACTGATTTCAGAGACTTGTTCTGAAAGTATTCCTATGGGGCAGAAAGACAGAAAGCAGTTATTGTTTATTCTTCATTTCATTGTGTCGATGTTTGGTTGTGTTCATATTTTAATATTTTAATTGTAATTTCATGTTTATTTGTTTACATTACTATAATATTTATGTCAGTTATGATTTGAATTTCATCATACTTTTCTGTTTGCTATTTTATCATTTCTTCTCATCTTTGGCATTATCTAGTCATCAGTTTTGTTTAATCTCATCTGTTATCACTCAACACCTGGGGCGTGTTCAGTAGGCAGAAAACGTTGTGAAACGGGGTGGTACTATTTCAGCCTGTCCTATGAGAAACGTTTGTTTTCGTTTTCCGTTGCAAAGCGTTTTGCTGCGATGCGCCCTAATGAGCACGACCCTGAAAAACACGACTGACAAAGAGCAATTTTATTCAAATCTCCTACGAAGAACACTATGATAAAAGTATCATGACACATTTTCCCAAAGTCATTACAACACCAATCGTCCAGCCCAACAATATAAAGATGGACAAAACATATAGATGTCAATCAAAAGGCCATAGATGATAACCAATGAGAATGCTTGGCTTACACAAAAGTTTGGCACCCTGTTTTCAGGGCAGTGCAAAGTGTTGAGTTGCCATGGTTTCCCATTGCAGCAGCTTGAACCCACGTTTTCTTACTTCCAGGTTCTTTCCTTTCTGGCCAAGGTAAAGACTATGATGCTGTCAGCTATGATCTCTCCACACCACACAGACAACGTGTTTGTATGCCCACCACATGCTCTGATGCTGGTTGAATGTGGCAGATGTTCACACAGGTTTTTGGTTGGTGTGTGAAAAAAAACAACCAATGCTACTTGTGTGCAATGTTACCAGTGTGTATATATTGCAATACATACATACAATGTATTATGTTAATTATCCCTGCCACATCGATTACATATGACTTGATTGGCCAAAATCAAACGTTGTGTAAGTTCTTAGTACAGTCTGACTTGACTTGAAATGACACCACAGTCAACGATTTCCCAACACACGCAATAACATCTGCTAAATATGTGTATGTGACCAATAACATTTGATTTGATTTAATTTGATGCATCAAGAGCTGCCTTAGCATTTGCTTTCACTTCCGGGCGTCATCTATGGCCTTCTGGCTCCTGCATCATACTCCATCAAAAGCTCAACCCTAATGATCTACTCATTATGACAATGGGCATTCATTGCATCCATAAAGACGCTGTCAGAAGTGAATCATTGTTCATACAACGTGGCTTATTCCTGCACATCTTAACGACATGTCTTCTCTCCCAAACAGACAGAGGAAAAGGCACATTCTGAGGTAAGTGGCTTGGCTTGGTGAGGGACGAAATGTCTCCTGTCTGTCTCTCTGGTCTCTGTCTGGTCTATCTAATCTCTGTCTGGTCTGGTCTGTCTGTCTGGTCTGGTCTTGTCTCTCTGTTTGTCTGCCTCGTCTGGTCTGCCTGGTCTGGTCTCTCTGGTCTGTCTGTCTGTCTGTCTCTCTGGTCTGTCTGTCTCTCTGGTCTGTCTGTCTCTCTGGTCTGTCTGTCTCTCTGGTCTGTCTGTCTGTCTGTCTCTCTGGTCTGTCTGTCTGTCTCTCTGGTCTGTCTCTCTGGTCTGTCTCTCTGGTCTGTCTGTCTGGTCAGTCTGTCTGGTCGGTCTGGTCCGTCAGGTCAGTCTCTCTGTTTGTCTGTCTGGTTTGGTCTGTCTGTCTCTCTGGTCTATCTGGTCTGTCTGGTCAGTCTCTCTGTTTGTCTATTTAGTCTGTCTCTCTGGTCTGTCTGGTCTGTCAGTCTCTCTGTTTGTCTGTCTGGTCTGGTCCGGTCAGATCTCCATAATGAAAGATAACAATCAAAGCACGAGCAGGTTCTGGTCTATCAGTGGCGGACCTGAACATAAAACTTGTTTATATAACCTTGGACTTGGTGTCCAAGTCAAATCTCTTTGACCCTATGGTGCATTGCTTGTCATTGGCCAGTCTTTTAAACAACCAGGCATTTGAATAGAACCAAACAGCACTTTGACTTGATCTTTACCACACGTCATGCTGACAGTCATGGACAAACATCATTAATACACCCTACTCTATATCCTTCTCTGTGGTTTCACTTCACCCCCTATTCAGTTATCACTGGCTTTTCTTTCATTACAATGACTTCCTGTTTCTGTTTGCACCCTACATGAACACGTTAGTTCAAGCCCACAGGTATAATGCTTTATTACTTGTTAAAACCATGGTTGAGTCTTTTTAAAATGCATTCTACCAGTCAGGTTTAAGGAAAGTGTTACCAAAGTGACAACTAGCCTAATGTGTTTAGATGCTTGTACACGTTTTCCCCTTTTATTGGCTAATTTGTCCAAGACTGTACTGTTGTTTATGTGTGAGAGATTGCCTTATGCCTTATTGGCTAATGGTTTAAAGTGCTAACCGTGAGGAAACACGCTGCTTTGTCATCATCGTAACAGATATCTCTCTCTCCATATCTTCTGTTTGGACTAAGCATGCATCATAGAGTTAATTGTATTCTTCTCTTTTCAATCAAGGGTCAAACAGGCCAAAATACCACGGTAATCCCCCACTTACGTTCACACTTACATTCACCCCATTTTTTTTATTCTGTGGCAATGAGACAGACTTTACATCAATGTTTTCAAATGGATGTTTACAGGGCAGCTGGTACACCAGATTTAGGATTTGCATTTAAAGAGATGGAATCGGAAGATAGGCATGCTCTGTTGTATTTTCAATCAGTCCTGTTTTTTTAGGAGAGACGTGATCGTCATGGTAATCTGTTATTTTTTTCCCCCACCCAAACAGCAAATCAGGAAGCTGCGACGAGAGCTGGACGCCTCCCAGGAAAAGGTCGCGACCCTCACATCTCAGCTGTCTGCCAATGTAAGTGCCTCTTACTTCAACAAACACTGAGCAGTCAAAACGTCTGCCTCGTGGTTCATTTGCATCCTAGCCTGTCAGAGAGGTTCGGGGGGAAACTCTGCCTTTGCCAAACCCTTGAATGTAAATCAGTCTAGACACCCACTAATTCCCTTTCTCTCTCTGACTCAAAGGTTTCTTAAGCTTCTGATGAAATGTTTTGAAGTCTGGGTTGTTGTTTTTTTCGAACACGGCTCGAATATGCGGCTTGTTTACCGGGAATTGTCCTGCGAAGCGGGTCTCATGTGGGGCAGCAATATAGAGCGGCCTAGCAAGAACATGCAGATTTAGCAAAACAGAGAGAGGGGGGACAGAGGGGGCTTGTGGGCCCAGTTTGGAGGGAGGAAGTGTATTATACAGAGTGAGAGAGAACCCTGAGAACCCAAAGCCTATCGGGTCTCTGTGGAGAGATGGGCGTTCCTGTCTCTCTCTCAGTACTGGGCCCTGCGTGAAGCGTCTGATCAAGTGCAAGGCTGACAGGGTCTTCACCAGGGTCTCTGACTTTGATCGAGGAGTTCTACATCTCCAGGCACTAAGGCACCACACTGCCAAGTAACTTCCAACTAACTTTTGTGTTCACTGTGTGACTCATACAGACCCCAGATGTCTTTGTAGAAAAGTTGCATTGTTTAATATATGAGAAAGCTTTTTTTTAGATGCCTTTGTGTGTATATATATATATATATATATATATATATATATATATATATATATATATATACAAAAATATAAATGCATCGGTGTTGGTCCCATGTTTCATGAGCTGAAATAAAAGATCCCAGACATTTTCCACACACACAAATAACTTATTTCTCTCTAATTTATTGCGCAAATCTGTTTACATCCCTGTTAGTGGGCACCTGTTAGTGGGCATTATCTTTGCCAAGATAATCCATCCACCTGACAGGTGTGGCATATCAAGAAGTTGATTAAACAGCATAATCATTACACAGGTGCACCTTGTGCTGGGGGACAATAAAAGGCCACTCTAAAATGAGCAGTTTTGTCACACAATACAATGCCACGTATACTACCGTTCAAAAGTTTGGGGTCACTTGGAAATGTCCTTGTTTTTGAAAGAAAATCATTTTTTTGTCCATTTAAAATAACATCAAATTAATCAGAAATACAGTGTAGACATTTTTTATGTTATAAATGACTATTGTAGCTGGAAACGGCTGATTTTTAATGGAATATCTACATAGGCGTACAGAGGCCCATTATCATCAACCATCACTCCTTTGTTCCAATGGTTGTGTTAGCTAATCCAAGTTTATCATTTTAAAAGGCTAATTGATCATTAGGAAAACCCTTTTGCAATTATGTTAGCATAGCTGAAAACCTTTTTAGCCTTTTAAAATGATAAACTTGGATATCCACCAGAGTTGTTGCCAGAGAATTGAACGTTAATTTATCTACTATACATTGCCTCCAACGTCGTTGTAGAGAATTTGTCAGCACGTCCAACCGGCCTCACAACCGCAGACCACCTGTAACCACGCCAGCCCAGGACCTCCACATCTGGCTTATTCACCTGCGGAATCGTCTGAAACCAGCCACCCGGACAGCTGATGAAACTGAGGAGTATTTCTGTCTGTAATAAAGCCCTTTTGTGGGGTAAAACTCATTCTGATTAGCTGGGCCTGGTTCCCCAGTGGGTGGACCTATGCCCACCCATGCCAAGAGTGTACAAAGCTGTCATCAAGACAAAGGGTGGCTACTTTGAAGAATCTGGTTACTACATGATTCCATATGTGTTATTTCATAGTTTTATTCTACAATGTAGAAAATAGTACAAATAAAGAAAACCCTTGAATATATATATATATATATATTACCTCATGCCTTTCCTGGGCTCCTGATCCCAATCTGTTCCAGTAGCGTCATCCCCACCAGACCCATACACTCTCTCTGGTACCGGATGGTGTCTGGTACCCAAGCTTCATGGCCCATGCTGTGCATTGGAACAACATTTCTCTCCGGAGACTCCAGTGGTTGAAACATGCACTGCAGCATTGATTAAGGCAGCGTTTCAGGTGCTGTAATTGATTTGTTTGGGAGAGATACTGCATCTTCAGCAGGTGCATACTGTATGTTTGCAGTCATGTTCTCCTGAATGGCTGATTTAAATATAAATCTCACTTAGAGAGAGGCACTGTTTTGTCATTGAACGAATGAGAAGAGCTGTGAGTGTGGTGTCTGCTGATTGATGTCATCGCAGATTGACCCTAATCACATTTACAATTCAGTCATTTAGCAGACGCTCTTATCCAGAGCGACTTACAGTAGTGTGCATACATTTTCGTACTTGTCCCCTGTGGGAATCAAACCCGCAACCCTGGAGTTGCAGGCGCTGTGCTCCAGCAGCTGAGCTGTACGGGACACTAATGGACTGTATGTATAAGACGCTCATTTACTGTATCTGCTCACTGCCTTTGTAATATGTTAACATGGAAATGAATATTTTGACCTTTTTGGAATAAGGAATATTTTTAATAAAGGACTATTTGTTGTGTCACCTTCAGCATGGTCCTAGCAGGTCAGTCTGGCCTGATTTGTAGCTAAAATGGCCGCCACATCAGGCACACAGTTGTATGTGTGTAGTCACATATGGTTAGAGAAGCTCTCCCACGTCCACGTCAATCTATTTCATGTTTGTTTGGGTTTTCTTTGATTAGAACAAAGCCCAATGAGGAAAACCCAGCATCCTGGAAAAAGGATTAAAAAGAACGATGTAGAAGCGTCTTGGTATTGTACTGTGAGGTTTTATATTTTCTCCTCAGAAGAGATTCCATTCCTTGCCTTGGCTGTCATTAAAGTGGGTTTAAGAGGTGGGTTTATATCTCTGCACTCTACTTACCTACCTACCTTACCCTAATTCTCCTTCCTTCACCTTCCGTCACTCTCTCTGTTTCCTTTCCCTCTCTCACTCCTTTCTCTCCTCTCTAGATTGCCCTCCCTCTTTCTTATCCCCTCCCCTCTACCTCTTTTTGTCCCTTTCTCTCTGGGGATTTGGGAATTAGTATATCTAGCCGTCTGTGCTGGCTTGTTCTACAGTAGTCATGCTGGTGTGTGTGAGTGAGTGTGGATGGGTAGAGCAGAGAGGGCTCTGAGGATGGCGTCGACACTGGGCAGCAGCAGTAGTAGTAGGGGCAGCTCTCTGGCCGGTTCGCTGGTCTGGCCACCCCTCAACCACTACCCCGGCTCCCAACAGAGGCCCCAGGGCAGGGGTTGCAAGGCCAAAGGCCAGCCACGGGATGCGTGGACAGCTTCACAGCCCTACCCACAGGGCGGACAGGTGGGCAGCCGCGGTGGGTGTATGTCACATGATGGAGGGGGCTGATGGGATTGGATGGATGACATTTTGCAAAGGTTAAATGCAATTCAGCCAGAGAGGAGAGAAGAGGACCATTATGGTGGTGTTGGCTTATTGGTGTAGGACTGTGATTACTGTGTGGCTACTCCTCCGCCCTGTTGGGCTGAGATTTACTTATCTGTGGGCACGCTGCCTGGCTCTGTGTGACTCACTGGTCCTGACAGGTGTCTGAGGCTCCATGCTGTGGAGTTGCGTGGGTGTGAGCTCACACTGTTCTGTCTGTTCCTCTCTCTGTCACACACATGCACACACACAATTACTATTCTTGTATTTTCTAGGTGAGGACTTATCACCACACACACACACACACACACACACACACACTATCCCTCACAGTGCCATCCTATTTTCATGGAGCTTTACTTCCATCAGGCTCAGTGCAGCAGATGGTGTCATGCTGCTAAACATTTGGCACCCTTCAGTTTGTCGCCGGTGTTTCTTCAGGTGAAAAAATAACTCGGGCGCCGTTAAAGCAATGCTAAACCTTCCCTGACCTGTGTACAAGAAGATATGCCCACTTTTCACTTTGCTTTAGGTCTGGGTTCAGCTGTGTTTTTGTGCACGTTCAAATCACCAGTTGGCTGTGAAAATCAGTCCTAATCATGGATGTTGTCGCTGCTGCTGTTGTCTTCAGAGAAAGTGAAGGTTCACAGCTTTCAGAAGAGCAGACGTGGTGTAGCTCCCACTTCTTCTGTAGCACAAGTTCTGTATGTCATGTCTTCTTTGGACCTCATGTTTTAACTTCCAGTCCATAACATCAAAGCCCTCACCCTGGAACAGTGGGGGAGTGGGTAGCATGCAGCAGGCTCCGCGTTGCCATGGTAAAGTGCAAGCTGTAACTAGTGGGAATGTTCCTAGTGTGTTGGTTCAGATACAGAAATAAACATGATCGTCCAGCCAGTCAGTCAGCGCTGGTGGTTCAACAGAGGGATGACTTGACTCAGTCTATCAGAGCTGAGGGTTCCTGGGGAGAGGGGTGACTCATGAGAAACACGAGGGAACATGAAGAGGGCGAGAGAGAGAAATAGCCTACACCCTCAGGTCGCATCGATTCTTCTCCTATATGTTTAAGTGGCTATCTAACAATGGATTTTCCACACTGTGTGCTCAATGTGTGTTTGTGGATCATCTTGAATCCACCTGGTGAAAAGGTTGTTCCACCCACAGAGAATTATATATTTATAGGACTTCAGGAAAATGTGACAGAAAATGTGCAAATGTAACGCTGTCTCTTCATGCCTACTTTAATGACCCGTCCAGTGCTTTTGTTGTCGGTGTTGAACTCTGACCTCTGTGTTGGCAGGCTCACCTGGTGGCAGCCTTTGAGAAGAGCCTGGGGAACATGACCTGTCGCCTAACGAGCCTCACCATGACAGCTGAGCAAAAGGTACGTGCCTCTTTCTGTCGCTGCGTCCCACCGCTACCAGATACCTTCTCATGTATGAAGTCGTGGCTTTAGTGTTTCAGAGTCTCTGAGAAGTCTGCCTGTTTGTGCACATCACTGTTAGTCCATGGTCCTTTACACTTTACAATAACAGTAACTTATAGAAGTGTTATAGAGCATTCATAAGGTCTTCATAAACACTACATAACATACCCTAAGTCATTTAGAATCATCCTGTGTCGTGCCCATGGCACATTCACCACACTTTATACAGCATAACTTTGTCTTATGAATGATTTCTGTATAGACCTCTTGTTGAAGGCTTCATTACAGTAGACGCTATGTTAAAGTACAATTCCACCCAAAAAACTGTCTTTTGGTATCTGTTTCATTAGTCCATTGTCATATGATGTAAAACTCATGATGCGGGGATGGTTTCTGTATTTTTAAAGTTAACTATCTTCACAACTTTATTGCTGACAAGCAAAACATTTTGGGACTATGTCAACAATGGACTAATGAAACAAATCCCAAAAGATAGTTTTTGGGTGGTTTTTCCTTTAAGTTTAGTGTGGGACCTTTTCCCCTCTTACTTGAAGATGTAACTTGTCACACATGTATCCTAATCCAGGACATTGGTTTCGCTCCATACTCTGCAGAGTTATTTCTTCAGGGGCGTGTACTGGATGATGCTATACTCATAGACAGATGTCAGACCACATTAGAGATGACAGAAGTGTTTGTTACGGTTCGTAATTGGCAGCGGTTGAGTGGGATTAGGGTCTGGGAGAAGAACCCAGATAGGGTAACGTCATCCAGCTCTAAAACCAGGATCAGTGAAAGAATGGTGCATGTGTTGTAAATGTAAAGCCGTCTCTGTGATGAAACGTGAGCGTTTCCGCCTGTCCGCCCGCTCGTGGAAACCCTACTCATAACAGTGACGAGCTGTGGCAGCCCTAATCCTGGATAAATTAAACCAGAGATTCTAGAGGGACGTCTTTGTTAAGCAAGCCGCCTGCGCCCTCCCAACTTTTAATTAAGACTGAAACCCTATCACAAGCCCACAATGGTTTTGGGGGAATTGGAGCGCTGTTGCCTTATATCTAATCATGTGGGTTTAATAGAGAGGAGCCGTGTAGGTTTTATCCAAGCAGGTGGGGCGGAGGGTAAAACTCTATTGCCAAACCTTATCTTCTTAAACCTGCTTATGGCCTATCTCTGTGTGCTTCTGAGGCAGGAATATTTGACTGAGTTATCGTACGACTGTCATTGAGTTTTGGATTGAGAATTGAGAGAATAGTGACCCTGGCCGAAATGAAGGGTAGATCATTAGAGACTTAGAGGCAGAAATCAAGATGTTTCTCTTTCAACAGGATTAGTGAACAAAAATGTCTATTCAAGATCCACCTAAAGCACATTTGTTATTTTTTGGGGACTCCAAATGGTGTTTCTGCAGTATATCTATAATCAAGCACATTCTGCCATTGTTTTCAATTGTGCAGGTTGGTATTGTCTGTGGTGTGGTGGTGCTGTGGAGATTGGTATGGTCTGTGGTGCTGTGGAGATTGGTATGGTCTGTGGTGTGGTGGTGCTGTGGAGATTAGTATGGTGTGGTGGTGCTGTGGAGGTTGGTATGGTCTGTGGTGTGGAGGTTGGTATTGTCTGTGGTGTGGTGGTGCTGTGGAGGTTGGTATGGTCTGTGGTGTGGAGGTTGGTATTGTCTGTGGTGTGGTGGAGGTTGGTATTGTCTGTGGTGTGGTGGAGGTTGGTATGGTCTGTGGTGTGGTGGTGCTGTGGAGATTGGTATGGTCTGTGGTGTGATGGTGCTGTGGAGATGAGTATGGTGTGGTGGTGCTGTGGAGGTTGGTATGGTCTGTGGTGTGGTGGTGCTGTGGAGATTGGTGTGGTGGTGCTGTGGAGGTTGGTATGGTCTGTGGTGTGGTGGTGCTGTGAAGTTTGGTATTGTCTGTGGTGTGGTGGTGCTGTGAAGATTGGTATGGTCTGTGGTGTGGTGGTGCTGTGAAGTTTGGTATTGTCTGTGGTGTGGTGGTGCTGTGAAGATTGGCATGGTCTGTGGTCTGTGGTGCTGTGGAGGTTGGTATGGTCTGTGGTGTGGTGGTGCTGTGAAGTTTGGTATTGTCTGTGGTGTGGTGGTGCTGTGCAGGTTGGTTTTGTCTGTGGTGTGGTGGTGCTGTGGAGGTTGGTATGGTCTGTGCTGTGGAGGTTGGTATTGTCTGTGGTGTGGTGGTGCTGTGAAGATTGGTATGGTCTGTGGTGTGGTGGTGCTGTGAAGATTGGTATGGTCTGTGGTGTGGTGCTGTGAAGTTTGGTATTGTCTGTGGTGTGGTGGTGCTGTGCAGGTTGGTATTGTCTGTGGTGTGGTGGTGCTGTGGAGGTTGGTTTTGTCTGTGGTGTGGTGGTGCTGTGGAGGTTGGTATGGTCTGTGGTGTGGAGGTTGGTATGGTCTGTGGTGTGGAGGTTGGTATGGTCTGTGGTGTGGAGGTTGGTATGGTCTGTGGTGTGGAGGTTGGTATGGTCTGTGGTGTGGAGGTTGGTATGGTCTGTGGTGTGGAGGTTGGTATGGTCTGTGGTGTGGAGGTTGGTATGGTCTGTGGTGTGGTGGTGCTGTGAAGTTTGGTATTGTCTGTGGTGTGGTGGTGCTGTGCAGGTTGGTATTGTCTGTGGTGTGGTGGTGCTGTGCAGGTTGGTATTGTCTGTGGTGTGGTGGTGCTGTGGAGGTTGGTTTTGTCTGTGGTGTGGTGGTGCTGTGGAGGTTGGTATGGTCTGTGGTGTGGAGGTTGGTATGGTCTGTGGTGTGGAGGTTGGTATGGTCTGTGGTGTGGAGGTTGGTATGGTCTGTGGTGTGGAGGTTGGTATGGTCTGTGGTGTGGTGGTGCTGTGGAGGTTGGTATGGTCTGTGGTGTGGTGGTGCTGTGGAGGTTGGTATTGTCTGTGGTGTGGTGGTGCTGTGGAGGTTGATCTGTGGCGCTGCTTCTCTTCCCTCAGGAGTCGGAGCTGGCTGAGCTGAGAGAGACCATCGAGGCGCTGAAAGCCCAGAACACAGACGCCCAGACAGCCATCCAAGTGGCCCTCAACGGCCCCGACCACCTACACAAAGGTAGCGCCGCCAGAGGAGAACCCTCCATATGCGCTTTAGTGTGGGCAAGAACCGCACCTCTTCCTCTTGATCGACCCACACATTTCAAACTCTGTCCCTCTTTACTCATGAGAGCAGCCATACACCACTCTAGAATGTTCCGAGCAGACATACACCACTCTAGAATGTTCAGAGCAGACATACACCACTCTAGAATGTTCAGAGCAGACATACACCACTCTAGAATGTTCAGAGCAGACATGCACCACTCTAGAAAGTTCAGAGCAGCCATACACCACTCTAGAATGTTCAGAGCAGCCATACACCACTCTAGAATGTCCAGAGCAGCCATACACCCCTCTAGAATGTTCAGAGCAGCCATACACCCCTCTAGAATGTTCCGAGCAGCCATACACCACTCTAGAATGTTCAGAGCAGCCATACACCACTCTAGAAAGTTCACCCTCTTTGAAAGTTGATCTCAAACACCTGGCGCTTGGGGGTTAGACTGGGTAGGTACTAAAAAAGCGTGTTGTCTTGTGCTTCCAGACCTGCGGATTAGGCGGCAACACTCGTCGGAGAGCATGTCCAGCATCAACAGTGCAGCCAGTCACTCGTCCCTGGGCAGCGCCAAAGACCTAGAGGACAAGAAGAAGAAGAAGAAGAGCTGGGTAAGTTAGTGAGTGAAGAAATCCCACGAGAGGAGGAGGGTTTCTTGGCTCGTATAGACGTCTCCATGCAGTGCACTTCACTCTAACCTCTGAACCATCTAAACCATGCCAGTCTCACACTCCTTTCTACTGAGAAGTCATACATTGTCATAACTGTGACTTGTAATTCCACTCCCTTTTCTCACGCTCTCCCTAACCCTAACCCTCTGCCAGGGAAAAGAGAGAGGCAACAAGGTGAATATGAAACCCCCCATCCTCGCATGTCTATGACAGAGTGAATGACTTTGAGATAAAGAAGGGTAACACTTTTGTACAAGGATCACACAATGGGCACTCATTTCCTAAGTGTATAATTGTGTGTATATAAGTAGATAAATAGGACCTTTATTCTATAGTATCAGCCAGTCGTTAGTCCTTCATTCAGTGTTTCCAGTACTCATTCATGTGTAAAGAAGAAAACACTAAATAAAAGCCTAATAAAATCTGTTAATAATACCAAATAAAGGCTTAATTCACTATTTCAAATAGTGCCTAATGTGGTCCATATACCCGAAAAGGACAGATACTTATTTAAGAATGAATCAGTGCTGTCCCACTTTGTTGCCTGAAGTCCCCCAGTCAGTGTACCACTTGATTAAGCGTACAGTCCATCTCTCCTTGTAATATTACGCTTCTTTCCCCTCTCCTTCTGTGTGCAGTTACACTTCTGCCTCCCATGGAGAAAATATTACACACCCTATTTGAGAAACGCATTCATTCAAAATCCCCGTTTTTGTAAATCCTCCCTCTACCCTGTGTTTTTCTGCCGGTAATACAGTTTCCTGCTGGGTAATGACTACTATTTTGCGAGGACCCTCTCCTCTGAATAATTCTTCATTACATTCAATAATTACTCATACATTCTTATAATAAGATTCAGTACAGAAGACAACCCCACTTGAGGAGTATACAATCTGACCTCCATACTATCTCTTCTGGGAAACAGACCATGATGAACGGCTAGATGTTCGTCAAGGAGTATGTCCAGCATCTTTACACCTGCTCAATTCTTTCCCAATCCTTCCCAGACTCTGAGCCAGAGAAAAGCTCAACCCACGCTCATAAATAAAAATCTGCTGCTTATTTATGCAGCTATTCATATTAATTTGCATATAAAATCTGCCTCTGTGCCACTGTGGCCTGAAACACTGGGAGTGTGTGGCTCAGAGGTTAATGAAGTGCCTGTGATCTGGCTGAAGAGGGCATCACTAACAGCAGGGAGCGGGACATGGGCGCACACACACACACACACACACACACACACAAACATCAAGTGCAGTTTCCCCTCCCTGGATCCATTCTTCAACTTGTACAGGAAACAAAATGTCTCCTTCTGCCGGCTCCATTGTGGCTCCAGATGTTCTTTGACATGGGGGGGGAAAGGCTGCAGTCACACTGAAAATGATGTGATTGTGCTAGGACTCCTCCTCCAAACAAGGGAGAGATATGAGGCAGCTCAGCTCTGAGTGCCACAATGCAAACTAGTTCCTCAGGAACTAGTTGCCAGTTAAATGGAGTTTTAAAGTGGCATGGGAGGTCTTTTGGGGTATGACAGTTGAACAAAGCTCATTAAGCTATATTCTTCAAAAATCAATATATATATATATATATATATATATATATATCATTAATTTGAAAGTAAAAAAATGGATGTACCAATCTCAGATTGCCCCTTTAAAGATAATGGTGGCCCTAGCGGTAATACAGTAGTGATGATGTGTGGGTCAGTGGAGCGGCGTGTTCTTGTGGTAACAGTAGTGATTGTTCTATCCTCAGGTGGCTGATTCCATCCCAGCACAGGTTAGTTGTAATGAGGCGTCTACTGTCCGTATGCTGTGGTGACCTCCTCCTCTTCCTCCTCTCCTTTCCTCCTCAGTTCTTCAATGTTTTCCCCTTCTACAACTGTTTGGCATGGAAACAGCCCCCCTCTCCTCTTCCTCCATTTTGACTGCCTGTTTGTTTCTAGTTCCAGGACCTTAAAAAGTCTGGCTCCTCCCCTGCATTCCTCATTCCTCCTCCATACAGTCTGGCTCCTCCCTGCATTCCTCATTCCTCCAGTCTGGCTCCTCCCCTGCATTCCTCATTCCTCCTCCATACAGTCTGGCTCCTCCCTGCATTCCTCATTCCTCCTCCATACAGTCGCCCTTGATTGGATCCCTCTCTTGCCCTTGGTTGAGTTGCCTTGCGTTCCCTCTCTCTGATGGTGACTGTTTCCTAAGAACAGCACTGACCCGACAGGAAATTATCACCGTTCAGTTGGAGAGATGGGCGATGTTGACGTTTTGGTGTTTCTCTTGCAGTTGCGGAGCTCGTTCAAGCAGGCCTTCAGTAAGAAGAAGGGCAACAAGCCTCAGTCTCCCCACGACGACATTGAAGAGATGACGGACTCATCGCTGCCGTCCTCGCCAAAGCTACAGCATGCTAACAGACAGGACAGCTTCCCAACACTACTCTCCTCAGCCTCTACCACAGAGTGAGTATACTGTAATATACACACATGGCAGATAGCCTAGCGGTAAGAGCGTTGGGCCAGTAATCGAAAGTTCGCTAGTTCAAATCCGCGAGCCGACAAGGTGAAGAATCTGTCTATTGTCCCTTGTGCAAGGCACTTAACCCTAATTGCCCCAGGGTCACTGTTGATAATGGCTGACCCTGGATGTGACCCTACCCCCCGAGGATGTCTCGGGGGGAGTTGGGATATGCAAAAAACACATTTCTCATTAACACATGTATGAATACACACTGGTACATGTGTGAAACAGGACAAATATAATCACCCACCTCATCATTATTATTACACACAGGCTACATCCCAATCTACATACAACACATACTTCAGCGTCCACGTCTCGGCACAAATGTTGTTTTTCTTCTGAATTCACCCAGTCTCTTCTTGTTCACCTTGTTTCTCCATTCCATATGTCTATCTGTCCAGTAACAAGTGCGTTTGTGATAGCAAGCCCCTCCCCATTTGGATGTCAAAGAGAAGGCTAAACGGTCATGTGGTCTACAAGCACAGATCTCGGTAACAGGCAGTGTGTGGCTGGCACGCTGTTGGGGGTGTGAAGTGCTTTCATCATCTTAACTCAGCCTGCTTTTATCTTTGGGTGGCTCCCAAATGGCACGTTAGTCCCTATATTGTACACTCTAGGACCCATAGGGCTCTGGTCAAACGTAGTGCACTATGTAGGGAATAGGGTGCTCTTTGGGACGTAACCTTTCTCTCACAAAGGGCCCCAATCATGCCACAACGCAAAAATATAATGCACCAGAATGTGAGCCGCGTACACAAATATTAAAATCACTTGTAGCAGTCATGGGAGATTATATTATATTTCCGTGCTTACTGATACTGCTGGTGAATTGGCCATGTACAGAAGGCTCCTCCATCTTGCTAATATCCTCGGCTGGCCATGCATTTGCCAGAAGCATGCTAGTTTCATTCACATCTGCTGTGTGTGGGCCAGCTGGCTAGTTGGTTTGCCCTCACTTCTTTGGAGGGTCCCTGACAGGCTTTCCTAGCCGCGGAGGGTGATGCTCATGGTGTGGGTTTTGAAGTCAATTTCCCCATTTCAGATCGTAAACTCAGCTGTGACCTGCAGAGTTTGATAGTAGTGAATGACGTACATGGTAGCAGTAGTAGCAACACTGGAACTGTAGACAGACACCATCTTTGTCTTTGCTTGGCATGCCAGATGGACAATTTCTATGATGGAGGATTCACTCATCCCCAATGCTCACCTGATCCCTGTGTGACCCCGTACCACCTATGTGTTTGTGTGTTTTCTAAGTATGTCTGCCATAACGGTTTCCTACTGACTCCAATGGATCCTCTTTGGTTTGACTGTTCAGCCGAGTTCTCTCCCTCGGGGGTTGAGGTTCCCTCGGTGGACGCTCCCCATGCCTGTACTGTATGTGTAACTATACCTGTTTGTAGTATTTCTAGCCTGTATGTGTAACTATCCCTGTTTGTAGTATTTCTAGCCTGTATGTGTAACTATCCCTGTTTGTAGTATTTCTAGCCTGTATGTGTAACTATCCCTGTTTGTAGTATTTCTAGCCTGTATGTGTAACTACTCCTGTTTGTAGTATTTCTAGCCCTGAATGTGTAACTACTCCTGTTTGTAGTATTTCTAGCCTGTATGTGTAACTATCCCTGTTTGTAGTATTTCTAGCCCTGTGACCCCTGTGTGACCCCTTTCAGGCTGTGTGAGTGCACGGAGGCGGAGGCGGAGATCATCCTGCAGCTGAAGAACGAGCTGAGGGAGAAGGAACTGAAGCTGACAGACATCCGCCTGGAGGCTCTTAGCTCCGCCCACCACCTGGACCAGATCCGAGAGGCCATGAACCGTATGCAGGTGAGGAACCAGGTAGCCTGCTAAACGAATGCACAACCCAAACCATGGGGGACCCACCAATGTGAATTAGCACTGATTTATATATCAAATCACTAATTGTACATATAGCCTTATATTGTTGTTTGTTTAACACTAATCCAGTCCATTTCTTATCTGTTGTTTTATCTGTATGTATATTGTTTATGCTTTAAAAAAAATAAAAAATAATGAGGAGACATTATTGGGTTGCACCCAGAGAGACCTGTTTCCCAGGGGCCAGTGGGCCGTGTGCAGTTGGGGAGCTAATGCAGTGTTTGGGGATTGTTCTGGCTCTTTGATGCCATGCCAGGAGTGACTGGGGTGGTCAGGGGGTTCAGGGGGAAGCCAACAAGCCGCGATGGCACCGTGGTCAACTTACAATATAACCACTCAGATCACTAATTAGGTTTATCTGTCAGTGGGGCTGGCCGTGCCATACACCCAATCACCTTTCTGGTAGAGCAATGACAATGCATCTCGTGACAAAGACCGGGAGGGAAAGTGGCTTGGCCGTTGATGCCACCTCCCATGACAAAATGGCAACAACTGGAGAAGTCAGCGCTCTCTCCTCAGATGTGTAGATAATCTACCCAGGCCTTTAATCTGGGATTTAGATTTGTGAAAAGCCCAGTACAAAGAGCTCTGTTGAGATTAAAGGGGCTCTCTCAGCTAACAATGACGCTAATACTGATCCACAATGATAACTATGGGCAGTCTGAATGCAAGGACATTTCCATATTCTTCTAATCGGCTTACCTCTCAGTAGAATGACTTTATTTTACATCTGGTTGGGCTCAGTTTCTGGATTGCTCTCTAAAAGCGTCCATTTCTGGTGACGTCATTGTCTCCCAACAGGTGGCATAGGCCTACATGATGAGTTATAAACATAGAAAGATTAATTACTAGACAGGACACTCAACACGGTTGCTGGTCCACCCATCACAGAACATTGACTTGAATGGGAATGTTCATTCTGGTAATTCTGTTTCTATGGTTTAGAAAAGCATCTGTCAGGAAACAACGACCGTGTCATTTAGAGTATCCTCCTGATGCTTATTCTCTGTCATTGGGCAGAATGAGATCGAGCTGCTGAAAGCGGAAAATGACCGGCTCAAGACGGGAGGCACCACGCCAGCCGCCACGCCAGCCAAGATGGGCCGGCCGCCCTCTGAGACCTCCAGCACATCCTCGTCCTCCTCGCGCCAATCTCTGGGCCTGTCCCTCAACAACCTCAATATCACAGACACCATCATGTCAGGTGAGCCACAGCTTTGAGCCTGTCTGTCAACAACCTCAACATCAACCTCAACATATGGTGACCCACCATAACCCTGTGACTCTACAACATGACAGACACCATCATGTCAGGTGATACACCACAGCCCCATGACTCTACAACATGACAGACACCATCATGTCAGGTGATACACCACAGCCCCATGACTCTACAACATGACAGACACCATCATGTCAGGTGATTCACCACAGCCCCATGACTCTACATGACAGACACCATCATGTCAGGTGATCCACCACAGCCCCATGACTCTACATGACAGACACCATCATGTCAGGTGATCCACCACAGCCCCTTGACTCTACAACATGACAGACACCATCATGTCAGGTGATCCACCACAGCCCCTTGACTCTACATGACAGACACCATCATGTCAGGTGATTCACCACAGCCCCATGACTCTACAACATGACAGACACCATCATGTCAGGTGATTCACCACAGCCCCGTGACTCTACAACTCAGTAGAACAGTTTACATTATATTCTCCTGGCTGATGATTTAGTAGAACAGTTTACATTATATTCTCCTGGATGATGGTTTAGTAGAACAGTTTACATTATATTCTCCTGGATGATGATTTAGTAGAACAGTTTACATTATATTCTCCTGGCTGATGGTTTAGTGGAACAGTTTACATTATATTCTCCTGGATGATGATTTAGTAGAACAGTTTACATTATATTCTCCTGGATGATGATTTAGTAGAACAGTTTACATTATATTCTCCTGGCTGATGATTTAGTAGAACAGTTTACATTATATTCTCCTGGATGATGATTTAGTAGAACAGTTTACATTATATTCTCCTGGATGATGGTTTAGTAGAACAGTTTACATTATATTCTCCTGGCTGATGATTTAGTAGAACAGTTTACATTATATTCTCCTGGATGATGATTTAGTAGAACAGTTTACATTATATTCTCCTGGATGATGATTTAGTAGAACAGTTTACATTATATTCTCCTGGATGATGATTTAGTAGAACAGTTTACATTATATTCTCCTGGATGATGATTTAGTAGAACAGTTTACATTATATTCTCCTGGATGATGATTTAGTAGAACAGTTTACATTATATTCTCCTGGATGATGATTTAGTAGAACAGTTTACATTATATTCTCCTGGATGATGATTTAGTAGAACAGTTTACATTATATTCTCCTGGATGATGATTTAGTAGAACAGTTTACATTATATTCTCCTGGCTGATGGTTTAGTGGAACAGTTTACATTATATTCTCCTGGATGATGATTTAGTAGAACAGTTTACATTGTCATTTGAGACCAGTCATTTAGGATAGGGAGTTGTTCTTAGGGAGTTGAGCTGGAGTGTGTCACGCAGGGGATTGTTTGAGACTGCTTCTCTGTGGATGGGGGCTCCAATAGCTTTGATACACTCACTGTATTAAAGTCTTTACTGTTACCCAACACGCTGCGTTGATCTATCTTTACTGTTACCCAACACGCTGCGTTGATCTATCTTTACTGTTACCCAACACTCTGCGTTGATCTATCTTTACTGTTACCCAACACGCTGCGTTAATCGATCTTTACTGTTACCCAACACGCTGCTTTGTCCTATCTTTACTGTTACCCAACACGCTGCTTTGTCCTATCTTTACTGTTACCCAACACGCTGAGTTGATCGATCTTTACTGTTACCCAACACGCTGCTTTGTCCTATCTTTACTGTTACCCAACACGCTGCTTTGTCCTATCTTTACTGTTACCCAACACGCTGCTTTGTCCTATCTTTACTGTTACCCAACACGCTGAGTTGATCAATATTTACTGGTACCCAACACGCTGTTCAGCCAGTTTGAAGACTATGTGCTAATTGTTTTGGATGAAGGTGAGTCACCACAGCACGTTTGTCCAAGTAGAGTTCCTCAAGTTGAAATATCATCTGCATCAATCAAGCAGACGTCAGAACAAAACTCCTCGAAGAGGTGTGTGTGTGTGTGTGTGTGAGTGAGTAAGAGACTAATTAAACCTTGTATGCTCCTCTTCTCCGAATCCGGCCTTGTCCTCGTCGATGAGTGGAGTGCTGTTCGGTCCTCCTTTGGTCTCCTCGTCTGTGCTGTAATTAAAATAGAACACTCTCAGGGGACTTTGGGGCTGTTTAATTGATAGGGGGGTGAGTTGGGAGCAGCAGCGCGTTGGAAGACGAGTGGCAGAGGGCCCTTATCACCCCTGCACAGAGCCTGCGTGCCAGCAAGCCAGCCGAATACAAAGTAGTTCCCCTTGCTCCCCAGTTCAATGTAAATAAAGCAGAGAGAGAGGAAAATATAATGTTTATAATTAATATCTCGAGCTCCTAGCAATGTAACTTTTTTAGCCTGACAACCGTGTCTTTCAAACAGGCAGAAGGACCGCTCTATATTAAATTTAGGCTCTTGTTTTTACTTCTCTATTTTTCAGACGCTTTCATTACAGAGATGTTTTTCCCCAAGATTGTTTCTTCCCTTGATAGATAGTTGTGTTTGTGCCCACAGATATTCTCCTGGACGATGGTTATGAGGGCAATCTACGCAAAGAGGGGCGCAGTGTCCGCATTGTGGTCACAATCAACAGTGGCTCCAATAAGACCAAGGTAGCTAATGAGATACGGTGCCTAGAATCAACAGTGGCTCCAATAAGACCAAGGAAGCTAATGAGATATGGTGCCTAGAATCAACAGTGGCTCCAATAAGACCAAGGTAGCTAATGAGATATAGGTGCCTAGAATCAACAGTGGCTCCAATAAGACCAAGGAAGCTAATGAGATATGGTGCCTAGAATCAACAGTGGCTCCAATAAGACCAAGGAAGCTAATGAGATATGGTGCCTACAATCAACAGTGGCTCCAATAAGACCAAGGTAGCTAATGAGATATGGTGCCTAGAATCAACAGTGGCTCCAATAAGACCAAGGAAGCTAATGAGATATGGTGCCTAGAATAACAATGTGAGAATCGTATGCTGTCGTATAATCAGATGCTTTGGTACCAGCGCTTGACTTGGGCAGGAGCTCACCGGAGCCGAGTACCAGTACCTTAGTTTTTCTGTTCCTCTTGTAAAATATTATATCAAAAGCATTTAGGAGCTCCTGCACCTTAATATAAACAGTACCGGCAACCAAAATAAACACTGGCACCTATTTCAGTCCAAGTCACTGTTCGATACAACAATTTTGTCACTTATTTTCATTCATGTCTGTGACATGCTACATTTTCTAATTCCCTATCGTACACTCAGGGTATGCAAAGCCAGGAGCACCTCATTGGTTCCATCGGCGTGAGCGGAAAGACCAAGTGGGATGTGCTAGATGGAGTAATCAGACGATTGTTCAAGGTAAAACCTCCTTCCCCCTGCTCACCATATGATCAGTCACTGACTGAACCCGACAGACCAAAAACCAAATATGAAGCACTACATTTTTTGTGTCAGAAAAAGCTCATGATATATGGTTCTTCATCTGTATGATTGACAGACTATTTCTTTGCTGTGGAAACGTATGGATAAACACTGAGATATTAGATAGAATGTGTCTTTATCATAGAATTCAATTTGTCCATTTCCCCTCCAGGAGTACGTGTTCCGGGTGGACCCACTGACCAGTCTGGGTCTGAACTCAGACAGTATAGTCAGCTATAGGATGGGGGATGTGGTGCGGGCCCATGCCTCTGAACTGCCTGAAATGCTGCCCTGTGGCTACCTGGTGGGGGACAACAACGTCATCAGCGTCAACCTCAAAGGTACTAGGATGGCCCAGACTAACGGCATGGTGCATTTCACTGTTTCTATTGTTGTGTGTTTTATGTATTACTGTACGTCCTACATCCTTTTAAGGACATGACCAAACACATTCCCCTCTGGTGGGATAATAAAGTTTATTAAATCAAAAATAGCACAGATATAGAGGAAGGGCCTTGAGTGTTGACCATGAGGCCTGAGCAGGAACAACCCACCTACACCTATAGGATGACACATTTCCAAACATGACAAAATGGAACCCCAGAAGGTTTAAATAGAATGTCCAAAAAGCTTCTTAATCCTGACATGACAATACTCTCATGCACTTTGCAAAGCACTTCGGACACTTCAGTCAATGTACTGCTCCTGAAGGGGCAAAGGAGGTGTTTTAATTAAATGGACTAACATCGGCTTCCATTTTTATTCACCAGAGCTAAAAAAAAGTAGACAACACTTCCTTTATTTCACTCGCATCCTGGCTGCTACGTGGTCGTAATGGCCGCTTCTCTCCCATAGTCACAACAGTGGCCATCAGCAGGAAAATGTAGTGGGCCAGGCCTGAACTAGGTGCCATTGAATCCTGTGTCAGCACTCTGCATTACAGTTGTGTTTTCACTGGAGGAGTAGTGTCCAAGCTCCTATCAACAGTCAATTATAGTTACTCTGCAGTCATTAAAGCTGAATTATAGTTACTCGGCAGTCATTAAAGCTGAATTATAGTTACTCTGCAGTCATTGAAGCTGAATTATAGTTACTCGGCAGTCATTAAAGCTGAATTATAGTTACTCTGCAGTCATTAAAGCTGAATTATAGTTACTCTGCAGTCATTGAAGCTGAATTATAGTTACTCTGCAGTCATTAAAGCTGAATTATAGTTACTCTGCAGTCATTAAAGCTGAATTATAGTTACTCTGCAGTCATTGAAGCTGAATTATAGTTACTCTGCAGTCATTGAAGCTGAATTATAGTTACTCTGCAGTCATTGAAGCTGAATTATAGTTACTCTGCAGTCATTAAAGCTGAATTATAGTTACTCTGCAGTTATTGAAGCTGAATTATAGTTACTCTGCAGTCATTAAAGCTGAATTATAGTTACTCTGCAGTCATTGAAGCTGAATTATAGTTACTCTGCAGTCATTAAAGCTGAATTATAGTTACTCTGCAGTCATTGAAGCTGAATTATAGTTACTCTGCAGTTATTGAAGCTGAATTATAGTTACTCTGCAGTCATTAAAGCTGAATTATAGTTACTCTGCAGTCATTGAAGCTGAATTATAGTTACTCTGCAGTCATTAAAGCTGAATTATAGTTACTCTGCAGTCATTGAAGCTGAATTATAGTTACTCTGCAGTCATTGAAGCTGAATTATAGTTACTCTGCAGTCATTGAAGCTGAATTATAGTTACTCTGCAGTCATTAAAGCTGAATTATAGTTACTCTGCAGTCATTGAAGCTGAATTATAGTTACTCTGCAGTCATTAAAGCTGAATTATAGTTACTCTGCAGTCATTGAAGCTGAATTATAGTTACTCTGCAGTCATTGAAGCTGAATTATAGTTACTCTGCAGTCATTAAAGCTGAATTATAGTTACTCTGCAGTTATTGAAGCTGAATTATAGTTACTCTGCAGTCATTGAAGCTGAATTATAGTTACTCTGCAGTCATTAAAGCTGAATTATAGTTACTCTGCAGTCATTAAAGCTGAATTATAGTTACTCTGCAGTCATTGAAGCTGAATTATAGTTACTCTGCAGTTATTGAAGCTGAATTATAGTTACTCTGCAGTCATTAAAGCTGAATTATAGTTACTCTGCAGTCATTAAAGCTGAATTATAGTTACTCTGCAGTCATTGAAGCTGAATTATAGTTACTCTGCAGTCATTGAACCTGAATTATAGTTACACTGCAGTCATTGAAGCTGAATTATAGTTACTCTGCTGATCCTAAATCGACTCTGAGACGCTTGACACATACGCCACATGATGTCCCAAAGAGTTGCACCATAAACAATAATCAACTCTTCCCATTTCTCATGATTTATTTTATGTTAACATAATTTATTAGCCATCACACTGCATTTAATTATGATATTTTATGGGCTATTACCTGAGTGAATGAACTCAATTCATTCCATTCCCATTAGAATGGCATGAATTGTATTCAGTCTAACACAGGTTGTGAGAGGTACTGTTATATACCGTTAACATGATAATATCCTGTATGATTAGCACCTAGTATCATCAGACAATCACGTCTCTACTCCTGCAGGTGTGAAGGAGAACAGCATAGACAGCCTGGTATTTGACACCCTCATCCCCAAGCCCATCGTCCAGAGATACCTCAACCTGCTCATGGAGCATCGCCGCATCATCCTCTCTGGCCCCAGCGGCACCGGGAAGTCCTTCCTGGCCAGCAAGCTGGCAGAGTTCATTGTCACCAAGTCTGGTCGAAAGGTCACGGAGAGCAACTTGGCTAGCTTCAACGTGGACCAGAAATCCAGCAAGGTAAGAAAACGCTCAGCCCAATAGTATTAAGGAACTAGTCGCTAAGGAGTCGGGATATTTGTCTATAAATCGCCTCGTTTGGCATTGTACTGTATCAAGGACAGTGGTCCTATTTCAAAGACAAAGTTACACTCACTTTCTGAATAATGGCCACATCTTTCAGCTCACTGTGTGTTGTTTCTGTGCAGGACCTGCGTCAGTACCTATCCAGCCTGGCAGAGCAGTGCAACACTGAGGAGAGCGAGACGGAGCTGCCCACCGTGGTCATACTGGACAACCTCCACCACATCGGCTCACTCAGCGACATCTTCAACGGGTTCCTCAACTACAAGTACCACAAATGGTGAGTATAGCTCCACCGGCACAGGAAGGAAGTCTAGCCGCTATAGGATGGTGGTGGTGATGATGGGGGTGATGATGATGATGATGGGGGTGATGATGATGATGGTGGTGATGATGATGATGGGGGTGGTGGTGGGGATGATGATGATTGTGTTTAACTCAAATGCAACAGTTAATGTGAACACTGGGTTTCTATACCAATAACCATTTCTAGCTTTACTCATTACAAGATGGTCGTGGTGGTGATGATGATGATGATGGGGTGGTGATGATGATGGTGGTGGTAGGGATGATGATGGTGATGATGATGGGGTGGTGATGGTGGTGGTAGGGATGATGATGGTGATGATGATGATGATGGGGTGGTGATGATGGTGGTGGTAGGGATGATGATGGTGGTGATGGGGTGGTGATGATGGTGGTGGTAGGGATGATGATGGTGATGATGATGATGATGGGGTGGTGATGATGGTGGTGGTAGGGATGATGATGGTGGTGATGGGGTGGTGATGATGGTGGTGGTAGGGATGATGATGGTGATGATGATGATTATTGTGTTTAACTCAAATGCAACAGTTAGAGTTAATGTGAACACTGGGATTCTATACCAACAACCATTTCTAACTTTACTCATTACAAGATAATGCAATTCGTATTCTATTCAAGATAGTTGACCTACTGTTCCCTGATGATCACAATCACTGTTGTGAAAGGAAAGGTACATATCCTTATTGCCTGGCCCTGGTACGTCACTGCACTGTCCTCAGTATGATAGTTCTGTCTTGTCTGCAGCCCTTATGTGATTGGAACCATGAACCAGGGAGTGTCTTCCTCTCCCAACCTTGAGCTTCACCACAATTTCAGGTATGTGTACCTTCACCAACACTCAAACCAGGATTCAAAAGCTTCATTTGCTCTTTGCTTTTAACATATTGTTTTTCCTGTACAGACAACATATTCAAGCAGATTCGTTAACTAACATGATTTTGGGTCATTTTTCATTTTTTTTAAAACTCTGTTTATTCAGTTTTACACACAAGACAACACAAAACAATATAAATAATATACTCAACTAGAAAAAAAAAGAAAAAGAAGAATAGCTTTAAAGATACCCGTACTTTGGACAAGTTAAACACACCAGGCTACCAAGGTTAAAGGGCACACACCTCACCATTGTTCCTGTAAACAGACAAGGGATACGGGGGGGAGAAATCACCCAACCATCCACTGGACCAAAAATAAAGTTTACAATGCTTTAAAAATATCTAATCATTTTATGTAAGCGTGAACAAAATAAAACATCTAAAAAACAGAGCAAAACAAACTCACATTTTAGTCTCTGACAGGGCCAGATGAACAAGGCAGGTCACATTCAATAAGAATCAATAGGCACATCAACCCCCCCCCCCCCCCCCCCCCCCCCCCTAAACAGGCAATGGCGGAGTGATTTTATGCATAGTGCATCTTAAACTTGGCTAATTAGCTTTGCTAATTTGACCTGATATCATTTTAGGCCTTACACACCTGGTAGTTTTTTACGTGACATATTTGAGAAGATAATTACGTGACTAATGTGGCGACAGATATATTTGTCATTGGGTGCATGCAAAATCACACTGACATTCATTGATTAACATTTTCATCACACTGTCACCATGGAAGGTACAGGAAACAGCCCAGCATTTCATAAAATGCCATGAGGCCAAATGTGGCTCAACCTCCACGCTGATACTGGCCTTCCTGACTATGAGTCGGATTTACAATATGGAATGATCAAACCAGAGTGCAAGCCTCAGAACAAGCAGTCATCTTTATTATGACGACTGACAACAGAGCAGTCATCTTTATGATGACGACTGACAACAGAGCAGTCATCTTTATTACGACGACTGACAACAGAGCAGTCATCTTTATTACGACGACTGACAACAGAGCAGTCATCTTTATTACGACAACTGACAACAGAGCAGTCATCTTTATTATGACGACTGACAACAGAGCAGTCATCTTTATTATGACAACTGACAACAGAGCAGTCATCTTTATTATGACGACTGACAACAGAGCAGTCATCTTTATTATGACAACTGACAACAGAGCAGTCATCTTTATTATGACAACTGACAACAGAGCAGTCATCTTTATTATGACAACTGACAACAGAGCAGTCATCACCAATGGGGATTTATTTGGGATACAGATTTCAAATATATACCAAACAGCCCTTATCTTTGGGCCAAACTTGCATGGAATTTCTCTAATGCTGAATTCCAAATCGACCTCTAGTGCCATTCTCTAGTCACTGATCTGAAAGAATTGGATCTAGGTATAAGAAACTTGATGCTTTATCTTTTCTCTCCATAGGCTGATTGGAATAACCACCACATCCAATCATTTCAGGTCTACCGGAATCATGTAGCCTCCAATTCCATCACAGCTGCTCCATAGTGTGATGTCATACATGTTGTCTCATCATCCTCTTCCCCTGTCTCCAGGTGGGTGCTGTGTGCCAACCACACAGAGCCGGTCAAGGGTTTCCTGGGCCGGTTTCTGCGCAGGAAGCTGATCGAGACGGAGATCAACAGGAACATGCGCAGCAATGACCTCATCAAGGTCATCGACTGGATTCCCAAGACGTGGCAGCACCTCAACGGCTTCCTGGAGGCCCACAGCTCCTCAGACGTCACCATCGGTTAGACAATGCCCCACACACACACACACACACACACACTTTGAGTTCACATATTTCTAATGATATTTTGAACATTGCACACATGACACCTAATAAGTGTATTTTGGTTTTGTGGCTTTGGCTATGTGAGGTAATGCCTTGCTCAAACTGAAAGCTGCTACATGGTCAATCAGACGTCTGCATTGGCCGAGCAGCATTTACAGCATTTACGTGCTTCTACACCTGCATTGCTTGCTGTTTGGGGTTTTAGGCTGGGTTTCTGTACAGCACTTTGAGATATCAGCTGATGTACGAAGGGCTATATAAATAAATTTGATTTGATTTGATATGGCCTCTGCAGAAGTCAGGGCATTCATACTTCTTGCTCTTCGCTGAGCAGCACAGAGCTGTTGTCTAGGAAGTAAGTTTGTATTTATGCAGGACCTGCCGTCCCCATGTACCGTCGACCAATCATGTCAATGCGGAGCTATACAGAGCCCTCCGGATTATTACAACATTTGAGAGGCGCACGGTGATGCGGTACAGAGCTCAATTTAGCCTCTGCGTCACACCATCCGTACTGCGCCTCCGACCGCATTTTCCAATCAAGCATGAATTGTCTCTGATCCCACAAAACACACGGAATGTGTTGTGTTCTGCCTTCAGGTCCCAGGCTCTTCCTGTCCTGCCCCATGGATGCAGATGGCTCGCGGGTGTGGTTCACTGACCTATGGAACTACTCCCTGGTGCCTTACCTGCTGGAAGCCGTCAGAGAAGGGCTCCAGGTGGGTACAGACGGAGGTCAAAGGACACAAAGTAGAGGGGTACCGGTGTAGGGTGAAGTTGCCCCTGTCATCAGCATCTAGGATTTCTCCTTTCGCTTAACTCATTTCTCTTTTTGTGGCCACCATTACAGCTGTACGGCAAGAGGGCGGCGTGGGAGGACCCGTCCAAGTGGGTGAAGGACACCTACCCCTGGAGATCTGCCTCCTTGCAGCATGACAGCCAGGCCCTGCTCCAGTTACGGCCAGAGGACGTGGGCTATGATGGCTACAGCTCCTCCAAAGAGGGCGCCTCCTCCAAACAAGTGTCACAGAGTGACACGGAAGGAGACCCACTGGTAAGGACAAATTAAAACAAAGCCCTGAAATGCTGAAAGAAGGTCCAGTACGGGGATTTCTCATTTCTGAAGAAGACCATTGACTGTCGAAACGTCAGTCTTTTAAGCTTGTCTAATAAAACTATGTGTCTTTAATGGTGAGCGAGTGTTGCACCTTTTCCTGTCCAATTATTTAATTTCCTTCAAATATGTTTCGGAGCATCGTTAAACATTATTGAACATTATTGAATTAAGTTTCCACCCTGAACCCTTCTTCCAGCACTTCAGTTTTACTTCAGTTTTAGAGTTCTAGGACTGAGCACCACTTCAGTGGTCCAGAAAATATAGACATATTGGTTAGAGAGCCAGCACAACACAATGATTCAGGGAGGCAGGTAGCCTATTGGTTAGAGAGCCAGCACAACACAATGATTCAGGGAGGCAGGTAGCCTAGTGGTTAGAGAGCCAGCACAACACAATGATTCAGGGAGGCAGGTAGCCTAGTGGTTAGAGAGCCAGCACAACACAATGATTCAGGGAGGCAGGTAGCCTAGTGGTTAGAGAGCCAGAACAACACAATGATTCCGGGAGGCAGGTAGCCTAGTGGTTAGAGAGTTGGGCCAATAACCAAAAGGTTGCTAGAACGAATCCCAGAGCTGATAAGGTGAAAATCTGTCGTTCTGCCCCTGAACATGACAGTTAACCCACTGTTCCTAGGCCGTCATTGTTCTCAACTGACTTGCCTAGTTAAATAAAGGTCAAATATTTTTTTTTTAAACATGATGAAGACTGAAATCACAGGCATGTTCTAACTGATAGCCGATTCTAATGCTGATTTGAATGGCCGTTTTATTTGTACAGTGATATGTAAAATAGAGTCATATGAAAAGAGTTTGCTAAGAGAGTTTTACGTTTACTTAAGCTACAGGAAGTAACATGAAGGAGACCATGTTGGTGGACATAATAATAAGAAATAATAAACTATAAAAAAAGACATCAGTGAGTAAAGCTAGTTTCCAAGGATACCAATAACAAACGTGACAGCAGATGACCTTGTCTTTTGAAAGAAGAAAAGACAAAGGGGGATTTAAACACACAACCACCCCCCTATACACACACACACACACACACACACACAACCCATTAAGCTCTGAAATGTCAGCAGCTCGTTATTCGGATGACTACACTTTAATTCCACTTTGTGCGTGATAAACCGTGTGGCAGGCGATTCCTGGGGAGTTGAATACGAATGGGCTTTCTCTGTTGGCCACTTAATCCTCAACACATTACTGTGTAATCATCAGAGGAGGCCTGCACAGAGCTTTCCAGCCCTGGCCGCTCGCCTCCCTATAGGCCCACCAGGACCATTACAGGGAAAATGAAGACCGCTGTGCCAGGTGCTTTCCATATATGGTAGGAATGGGCCACTGCGTTCCTCAGGGCCTTGAGGATCGGCTGGTTTTTCATCTTTCTTTTAAAACCACGTCTGATGTAGACATGAGGAACCAGGTGTGTGCACTTGTGTGCAATTAAGCACGATGCAAGTGGACAAAGCAGCTGACACTCGGGCCCCCTGGTGTCTATCTCTGATAAAGGATCACTGCACTGTCACCTTAATGATAATACCCAGTCTAAGACCTTGTAGTTGTGATAGTGGACTCTGAATAGCAATGTGGTGTTGGCTCTCTTTTTGTTCACCAGTCTTTTTATTGGTTGTTTGTTTTATGTGTTTTCCAGATGAACATGCTAATGAGGCTGCAGGAGGCGGCCAACTACTCCAGCGCGCAGAGCTGCGACAGCGACAGCGCCAGTCACCATGACGACCAGCTGGACTCGTCGCTGGAGTCGGCGCTCTAGACGAGAGCTCGGAGAGGAGACCTCAGATGGAGTGACGGAGCGGAGCGCTTTTCAGCGTGGCGTCAGCGAGACGTGGCGGCTCGAACACTTCCAGGCACCCCACACATAACACAGAGAGATGTGTGTAGTCAGGAGATGTCTGTTAGCGGGGTCGGGGGGAGTAAGCCCTCTGACAAAATGGAGTAGATTTTTGTGTATGGTGGTTGAGACACAGTCCTCCATTTCTCCACTGGATGTGGCATCCCAAAATGCAGGCTGCACGTACACAGTGAGAGACAATTATGTCTGTGGTTCTACACCGTACAACTGGAATTGACATTATAGTTTGAATTATGTTGATTCACAGTTGTTGTATTAACTACGGATGTTTACAAGGGCCAAATTCTGGTTTTGTTTACTAAGGTGCTGAACAAAAAAAGGCACGTATCCCTCCCGTCAAACCCTGACCTCAGACGAGCCACATGGTGCTGGTCCCGTGCTTAAACCTGTCCCTAGTTTACAGGCAACGCCAAGACCCTCCGTACACCCCTCGCCAACAAGCACAAAAAGAGCACTGTGTGTCGTCCAACCTACTGCTACTGTGAAACAATGGACAAGTGCCCGTGTTACCGTTTGATATACTGCCAAGGGCACTGTGACGTGTTCGTCCACATCCACAGAGTCCTTTTAGGCTTTTCACACTAGCAGACCTGTTGTTCACCCTTTCCTTAAAAGATGGACAGCACTATGCCAACAGATGGGTGCTGAAGGGAGGGGTGGCTCCTTCAATCCAAGGGCCAGGTCAAGAACAGTACAAGCCTGATATTGGTGCTTTCTCAATGCAAAGCTCTGAGACGGGTGTATTACTTCAGCCTTTGGCTCCCTGCTGACCATCCCGAGTGGATAGGAGATTGACAGGAACACACACTTCCTGACACACAACCATTCAAATGAAGTGGTCCCGTATCGTCTCAGTGGGTGCTTTAATTTCAGTACAGTGAAGGAGAGTTTTATAACTACTTTTAGGCCAAAATATCTCACAGATCCTGTCAAAGTATGTTGCCCAAAACCATCCACTTTTGTTTCTGACAGTAATATTGTACAAGCAAAATGGCTGTTATACTGTATTTGCAAGTGGAACTGACCAATTGTATAAAAGTTCAAAGGGGTGGGCATTTTTTTAGTTGTTGCTTTTACCCAGTTGAGCTGGGTTCACTTGAAATGTCATGAGCACAACCCGACCCTTTTGATTTTCTAGCCTAAGGAGCATGTTTTAAGCTTTCTAGGGGGGAACATTTTGAAGGAGACTTTTACTTTTACATAACAGCGTGTGGAAGGGACAGAAGCCATTTTGGATTTTGATTGTCCTTCCTCCATTAATGAGTGGGTTGGTTTTGCACAGCTAAAGTGGGGGTGTAAATAATAAAGTATTGCACAGTGAATCAGAGATGCATTCTTCCCTGTTGATGTTATATTACGCTTTAACTCGCTGAGAATTATTGTACGTTGCAACAAAAATACAAAATAGAAATGCAAAAAACCAACAAGCTGTCAGAAACAGGTGTATGTCTTGTGGTGATTGGCTGTCTTGCCTATGCAGGAGGCATGCGATGTACAGTATGATATTATTATTTTAAAACGCTGCATATTAATGTTCACTAAATCACTGACTTGAGGAGCAAACCATTCAATTTATCAAGAAAAGCAAATCTGGTCATTGTCACAGATTTCCCTTTTGTGTATTCTCTGGAACTAGCATTTGGTGACTCATCCCCCTATTCAACAGGCGAAAATTCACTTCACAAAGCATTACACTGTAACATTTCTGAATATACTTTCATTCAGTCTTGTATTCGGTTTTAGTATAATCTTTTTTTTTTTTTTTGTCATCCCATTCTGGAGGTACTATTTTCCTGCTGTTGTGCTATTTACAATTCCAAATAACAGGTGCTACTGGTCAACTAAATCTATCAGAATCCATTTTCTGCAGAAAATGTTGTCACAACCTCAGGACAAGCTCTTGTTGTCATCACTTGGCTGTGACAAACGTATGTTTTATTTTGTTTTTGCACACATCATTGTTGGTCTACCCCATCAGCCTGCCTGCATCTAAACTTAGAGCCTGACACACACACACACACACACACACACACACACACACACGGTAAGACATAGCTCCCCTCCAACACAGCAGACATCTAGTCACTCCTCCCTGCTCCCCTAGGACACAATCAGTTGCCTAGTTAACCAGATGTTTTCACAACACAAACAGTGTACCATTATGTCATGGTGACACCATACAATCTCAATGACATCTCAGTTGAAAACATTTACTGCTTTGAGAGAAGAGTTTCTTTTTTTGTTGAAACATTTGTCCTTACATGTTTTATATTTTGTACATTTGTATGTAACATATCGTGTAAATAGACAGAGACAGCGATTTAAATCATCTGGAGGGATTTTGTAGTCTTTGTAAAGCCCTAATAAATGGTATTTGGTGTCACATGAGCAAACAATGCGTCCTGTTCTATCTCATGTCTCTGATCATTTGTTCTCCTCCATATCTTTCCTCTGGTACAGACTTGGAGATATCCCAAACAAATGTTAACACACACAACTGCTCTTACCTTTATTTACGGTCGCTGTTTGCTAGTGTGCAGTTTTATTTAAACATACATTTGTTTGGGATTAAACGTTGTTCCTGCCAGAACCAGCACCTGTATCTGGACATACACTAGAGCTGGGGACAGGGTTTCCACTTGGTTCTACCACTATGTCTAAACTTAACATGAACCTTTCCCTCATAGAGAATCATGTTTGGGATTAAACGTTGTTCCTGCCAGAACCAGCATCTGGACATACAGTAGAGCTGGGGACAGGGTTTCCACTTGGTTCTACCACTATGTCTAAACTTAACATGAACCTTTCCCTCATAGAGAATCATGTTGGGGATGGAACGTTGTTCCTGCCAGAACCAGCACCTGTATCTGGACATACAGTAGAGCTGGGGACAGGGTTTCCACTTGGTTCTACCACTATGTCTAAACTTAACATGAACCTTTCCCTCATAGAGAATCATGTTGGGGATGGAACGTTGTTCCTGCCAGAACCAGCACCTGAATCTGGACATACAGTACAGCTGGGGACAGGGTGTCCACTTGGTTCTACCACTATGTCTAAACTTAACATGAACCTTTCCCTCATAGAGAATCATGTTGGGGATGGAACGTTGTTCCTGCCAGAACCAGCACCTGTATCTGGACATACAGTACAGCTGGGGACAGGGTTTCCACTTGGTTCTACCACTATGTCTAAACTTAACATGAACCTTTCCCTCATAGAGAATCATGTTGGGGATGGAAGGTGCTGGCTGGGTAACATTATTGTGCCCAATAGATTATGCCACTATAACCGATTACTGTGCCACTCCAGAGCTTTGCCAACAAGTGTTTGTCTATCATTCAGCTTTGGCTTACCTATCCGTGTCAGTGAGCTACTGGATGAGTAATGGCCAACCCTGTGAGCCACTCCAGAACTCTGACCACAAGTGTTTGTCTATCATTCAGCTTTGGCTTACCTATCCATGTCAGTGAGCTACTGGATGAGTAATGGCCAACCCTGTGAGCCACTCCAGAACTCTGACCACAAGTGCTCTTGATCAAATACACCATATTTGAAATTCTAAAAAGCTAACTTTTAAAGGAGTGTACATTATGTTCCTCGTCCAACAAAAGCTGGCGTCAACGTTCACTAAGAAAGATGTCAGCAACTCCACTTCCAGTTAGGTTAAATGGCCAATTGTTATTAACGGGTTCCTTCAAATGTGCTTTAATTGATAAAAAAACAAAAAAAACGTCTTTTTTTTTTTCTCCCAATTTCATGGTACTATCTTGTCTCATCGCTACAACTCCTACAACTCCCGTACGGGCTCGGGAGAGACGAAGGTTGAAAGTCATGCGTCCTCCGATACACAAGCCGCCGCCGATACCAAGCCGCTGCTTCTTTAACACAGCGCACATCCAACCCGGAAGCGCCGGAGGAAACACCGTGCACCTGGCCACCTTGGCTAGCGTACACTGCGCCCAGCCCGCCACTGGAGTCGCTGGTGCGCGATGAGACAAGGACACCCCTACCGACCAAGCCCTCCCTAACCCGGGCGACGCTAGGTCAATTGTGCGTCGCCCCACGGACCTCCCGGTCGTGGCCGGTTACGACAGAGCCTGGGCGCGAACCCAGGACTCTGATGGCACAGCTGGCGCTGCAGTACAGCGCCCTTAACCACTGCGCCACCCGGGAGGCCCTTAAAACAAAACAATTTAAACTTAGTTTCTGAAAGTACAGAAGAGGAATAATTAGTAATTATAATACAATATCAGGTATAAGCAATACAATAATACAATACATTTATATTATGAACTGCTATAATAGTAAGCGGTAACATTGATAATGGGAGATTCTCAATTGTATCCTTCTTGCGTCCTCTCTCCTTGCCGCCTCCTCAAAACCCATTGGATGACAAAGCCAGAGGTCCCGCCCCTCTGACCCTTTCTTCCATTGGGTTTTGAGAAGGGGGCGATGAGAGAGGACACGAGGAGAATGCAATTGAGAAAAGACCCTTGAGTTATAACTGCCAGTAGTTACATGGGGAAATCTAACGATTCATTGGAGTGAGGGTTGGAAGGATTGGGGTAGAATGGGAGTGTGAGTGAGGGTTGGAAGGATTGGGGAAGAATGGGAGTGTGAGTGAGGGTTGGAAGGATTGGGCAAGAATGGGAGTGTGAGTGAGGGTTGGAGGTCGGAAATGGCGGCGAGTATTGCAGACGAAATGAGGGAAATTGAGAAAAGGTTGGTGAAACAACAGCTATGCTGAAATGAGGACAATATGGGTGTCAGTTCTGATGCTATGGAGCGGGAGGATGAGGGTCAAGGACCAGAATGGGCAGTAGTGGAAAGACATAGGAAGAAGAGAGATCATGATACAGAAAGTAGTGGATTGTCTAGTAAGGGAAGCATAAAGAGGGCCAAGGTAGGAACCAAGAGGAATGAAGTGTTGGAGTGGAAATTGTGATGGTGTTTGATGAGACCACAGGGCCTCACTTACACCCTATCTGACGAGCTAACGCTGTAGAGAAAGAGGAAGGTGAAGTGAAATTAGCTTGACTCATTGGAAATGGTAGATTGTAAATATTGTGTGGTAGTCAGGCTCAGCAAGTGAAGATACTGGAAATGGAAAAGCTTAATGGAAAGAAGATTAAAAGCCATGTCCCTGGTGTTTATGCTAGATTGATGGGAGTCATCACTGGGGTCCCAATATCTATGTCCACAGATGACAATTAAAGACAATGTGAAGGCAGGCAGAGTGATTGAGGCCAAAAGGTTGTTCAGTAGGAAAGAGGGTCAAAGAAGTGAAAGATTATCAATGATGTCTTGCTGGGAAAAGTACAGACAGGATTCCTTAGTTTCAATGTCAGAGAATTTGTCCCATATGCACAGCAGTGTTTTAAATGCCAGATAATGGGACATGTAGCTGCTCAGTGTAAAGGAAAGAAAAGATGTGCCAAGTGTGGAGGGGCACATGATTACGGTGAAAACAATGTGAAGGTTAAGTACTGTAACTGTGGGGGAGAACACAGTGCAGCATTAGGTGGATGTCAGTTACAGAGAAAGGAGGAGGAGTCATGATGGTTTGGAAGCTTGTTCAGAAATCTTGTGCTCATGAATGTGTGGTGTCAAAGGCCACGTTGATAATGAATAAAGTTGACTTCAAAGTTTTTATTGGTAAGGTTATCAATACGACTCGGGTTGTGGAAAGCAGAAATGCCAGGTTGAAGGTTATTGTGGAGATGGCAAAAGAGATATTGGGGGTAATAGACTGTTGAAATGGTTGTTGACATGCTGAACAGTCCTAAGGGTGGAGTGATTCAGCATGATATAAAGTTTAATGGGGTTGGGGAGGGTGTGGTAGAATTTTAGGTTTTGAATTTTATTTTCATGGTAGTACAGACTTGGGCAGATCATGATTGATCGTACATTCCAGCACAGTAGGTGGCGGCATGCACTTTAAACGTTTGTTTGCGGACCGCCATGATATCATAGAAGAAGAAGAAGAAGAAGCAACTACTATAAGCTCCACTAGGTGGAGGGGGAAGAGGACGGACGCCTCGGTGGAAATGGAGTCCCTAGAGGAAACAAGAACAAGATGGTTGTCAGGAGTAGTGCAGTATTATCATAAGGAGACGTATATTTGTAAAACGTAGAAGGAATGGAGGGAAAAAGAGAGGGAGAGGAGGTCTAAGAGAGAGAGGGAAGAAGAGGGTGAGCTTTAGTCGGATAAAAATTGTGGGGAAAAGGGAGATGATTTGTTAAAGAATGATAGAATGTGTAAGCAGAGGGAGCTGAAGACAGGAGGAGAAATGGAAGTGAATGAGGGTGAAGTATCGGAGGTGGTAGGTGTGGTGAAGTTATCGGGGACCGAGGTATGCACCGAGGATCAGGAGAAAGATGAGTCTGTGACAGTAGGAGTAAAGTTTATGGAAAAATTGGACTCTTGCCTTTTGGCTGATCCATTTGTGGTTTCACAGTGGGAGAAAAAAATAGTTGGGTAATGTGGAATCGGTGAGGGTAACTAGAAGGGGTCTAGTGATAATTGTTTGTGTTTCTGTTGGTCAGAGGGAGAAGGCGCTCGGAGTAAAACAAATGGGGGCAAGAAAAGTTAATTGTTTCGCTCTCAAGAAAAGGTCACCAATGAAAGGAGTGATAACTGGGGTAGCAGTAAATATAAAAGTTGACCAGCTGAGGGGAAAGATTCCCGGTGTATGTGATGCTCGTCGTTTGATGCGATGCAGACAGGGTGGCGAGTGGGGAAACAGAAGAGTCAATGTCTGTTCTTTTGAGTTCTGAAGTTGAGTCTTTGCCTGAAAAGTGAAGTTAGGATATATAAGTTATCCTGTACGAGTGTATGTGCCAAATACATTACAATGTTACCGGTGTCAAGCTGATGGACATGTGGCAGCAGTGTGTAGGAGGGGAGGTCCAAGGTGTGAGAAGTGTCCAGAAGGGCAGGAGACAGCAGTGTGTAGGAGGGGAGGTCCAAGGTGTGAGAAGTGTCCAGAAGGGCAGGAGACAGCAGTGTGTAGGAGGGGAGGTCCAAGGTGTGAGAAGTGTCCAGAAGGGCAGGAGACAGCAGTGTATAGGAGGGGAGGTCCAAGGTGTGAGAAGTGTCCAGAAGGGCAGGAGACAGCAGTGTGTAGGAGGGGAGGTCCAAGGTGTGAGAAGTGTCCAGAAGGGCATGAGACAAAGGACTGTGTAGTAGTGGGGAAAGTAGTGGAATGTGTTAATTGTAGGGGTGCCCATGGAGCTGGGGATCAGAAATGACAGGTTGAGGTTTCCAGGGTTAGAGTAGTACAGAAGTTTTCATATGCTGAGTTAGTGAGGAAAGTAGAGGAAGATGGATTAAGGAGGAGGAGTGGTGAGAGTTGTAGAGATCTACCAGTACAGTGGGAGGAGTGGTGAGAGTTGTAGAGATCTACCAGTACAGAGGGAGGAGTGGTGAGAGTAGTAGAGATCTACCAGTACAGAGGGAGGAGTGGTGAGAGTTGTAGAGATCTACCAGTACAGTGGGAGGAGTGGTGAGAGTTGTAGAGATATACCAGTACAGAGGGAGGAGTGGTGAGAGTTGTAGAGATATACCAATACAGAGGGAGGAGTGGTGAGAGTTGTAGAGATATACCAGTACAGAGGGAGGAGTGGTGAGAGTTGTAGAGATATACCAGTACAGAGGGAGGAGTGGTGAGTTGTAGAGATCTACCAGTACAGAGGGAGGAGTGGTGAGAGTTGTAGAGATCTACCAGTACAGAGGGAGGAGTGGTGAGAGTTGTAGAGATCTACCAGTACAGAGGGAGGAGTGGTGAGAGTTGTAGAGATCTACCAGTACAGAGGGAGGAGTGGTGAGAGTAGTAGAGATCTACCAGTACAGAGGGAGGAGTGGTGAGAGTTGTAGAGATCTACCAGTACAGAGGGAGGAGTGGTGAGAGTAGTAGAGATATACCAGTACAGAGGGAGGAGTGGTGAGAGTAGTAGAGATCTACCAGTACAGAGGGAGGAGTGGTGAGAGTTGTAGAGATCTACCAGTACAGAGGGAGGAGTGGTGAGAGTTGTAGAGATCTACCAGTACAGAGGGAGGAGTGGTGAGAGTTGTAGAGATCTACCAGTACAGAGGGAGGAGTGGTGAGAGTTGTAGAGATCTACCAGTACAGAGGGAGGAGTGGTGAGAGTTGTAGAGATCTACCAGTACAGAGGGAGGAGTGGTGAGAGTTGTAGAGATATACCAGTACAGAGGGAGGAGTGGTGAGAGTAGTAGAGATATATACCAGTACAGAGGGAGGAGTGGTGAGAGTAGTAGAGATCTACCAGTACAGAGGGAGGAGTGGTGAGAGTTGTAGAGATCTACCAGTACAGAGGGAGGAGTGGTGAGAGTTGTAGAGATCTACCAGTACAGAGGGAGGAGTGGTGAGAGTAGTAGAGATCTACCAGTACAGAGGGATAGGCCACAAAGTGATATAAGTTTCAGTAAGATTGAATTTTTAGCATTTATAGAAATGGTTATCAACTGTACTGCAGGGATGGAACGGAAGTTGCATAAAATTGACATTGTGGTGGCAGCTGCAGAGAGGTATTTGGGTGTGTGAGACTTGACATCAGAAGAGTTACAGGATGTGTTAAGTGGTGATGTCACATCCTTTCAGGGTGCTGGCATGAGGTAGGAATAAATACATGTAATTAGTGGAGTAGGGTGGTGTTAATTTAATAATTTGTTTTATGTGTGAGTGTAATGTTAGATGGTAGGGTATTTATTTAGTACATTTTTATTTTTCAAGCAAAGTATAAGGGAGTTGTACTCCAGTCTAGTAGGTGGCGGTAAAGCAACAAATTGGATGCCAACTGCCGTTAAATCTCGAAGAAGAAGCCACTAGGTGGAGGCAAAGAGTAAGAAATAGACAGGGCTAAGATAGCACTGGACGGTGCTTTTCGTGCACACACTTCCTGAAAATGGGCTCGGAAGAGAGTTTGGACACGAAAGGCGCTTTGGTATCTTTACCAAAACACTCATACTGGTTTGACTTTTGGCTGTTTGTGATATTTGACATCGCATTTTTCCTCGTTATGTATTTCATAGTTCCCTAGCTAAAATGGTAAGTTTGAGTACAACTGCAAAACCCCAGATAGCTAGCTACAAATTAGACTTTCTAGCTATGGTGGCTAAGGAAGTGAGATTGCCAGTTAAATTAGTTGTGTTTGGGCACACCCTGTGTATTTTAGTAAGTTAGCTAATTTATCATATTAAAAAATATATATACAAATACCACTTTTTGTACATGTGTATTCAAGGTTATTAATAAATTGTTGAATTGTATCCCTTGCAGGAGTGACTTGGGATTCTACACTTGAAGTGCTGCCCCCTTTAATCATGACCCCCTGTTGGCTGAAATGATCGATCTTTAAAAAGGAGTGTTTACACCACTGAGGTACAAGGTTTACACCCCTCGACCAGATTGGTGTTCAAATTATATTGGATGTCTTCCTTTGTTAGGCCTATGTTTTGTTTTTAACTGCCCACATTTTGGTATTATATGGAATATTTACCAGTATTTTTCAGTATGTTCAGAAAATAGCAAAATTGTGAGACCATAACATTTGAATATGCCTGTTGTTGAAATCAAGACAATGATTTGTGGCAGTCTGACTATTTAAAATGTGAAACTCAACTTCAAGACAACACCTCACTCTGGATAAAAGTGGCTGCTAAATGACTGCAATGTCACAAGAACTGCAGGTTAACATGATGTAGCTAGTGGATTAAAGTGTGCTCTCTCTAAAATGTGTATGTCTGATTTGGATATGAGACAATTGAGAGAAGGCGACTTGATTGAGCCACCTAAACATGATGATTGGAACAAGGTTACAGCAATAAGGGGAAAGAGATGTATTCCCGGTCTCTTGAACAAAGATCCTACTGAAACTACATCTGCATAAACCAGAGATCTGTAATTCCATGTTGTCTGGAATAAAAGTGATGTACACTATGAGATAAACCTATGTAAATCCCTAAATAAACATGTTTTTTTTCTGTCACATTCTGAGATGTCAAAATTATTAGTACATATGATTCCCCTATGCACATGTTTTATACAAATATATTGTTTGTTTTTGTATCTGTGTTTTTGTAGTAGCACAGTAAATAAAGACAGCTGGAAGTTTACACCAGAGTCGTGCCAATGTATGGTCGGTAGGTGGCAGTATAAGCACCTTTTCCCATTGATGGACCAGAGAGGAAGAAAACTTTCCCGGAAGATAAAAAAGAAGAGGAAGGACGCTAGCTTGCCAGATAGTGGATAAGCTAAACTATTATACTCCCAAATGTCTTTCTGGGTTTAATATAAACCAAACTAGTTAATTAAAGTTATATAAGTCACAACTCAATTATCCATAATGATGGAAATCTGTGTCACGACAAAACCAGTGGAGAATGCAGGTTCGTTTAAAATAAGTACCCAGCTAACGTTGGCTAGCAACTTGCGGCTACTGTTAGTTATAGCAAAGATACAGGCTGTCTAGGGTGGACCAGCCATTGGGGTAGACTAGCTGCTAGAAGATGGATCGAATATATAAAATTGGGCCACTGATTCACATTTTAGCTACATCTTTATTTGCTAGCGTCTACTCATGTTATGCGGCAATGTAACGTTATGCCTCCTAACCCGCACTACCAATAATTATTGTCCCAAGATTGTCTCGTCTCTCTCACCAAACTCAATGACCAATTTTTGCCCGTAGATATCTTCCTCCCGTTATCCTCTTTGCGCCTGTTGATACCACCTCTGAGGCTGCTCTCTGCAGCCATGTGGCAAGTAGCGCAACGAAGAGATGTCATGGATTATGAGAAACTAGAGGAGTTCGTCGGCCTTGTGACAGCGACAGTTCCAGACCTGTTGAATGAGAAACAGAGGGCCAAGCTTCTTCTGCGGCTGCGAACAAGGGTTAGTGGCGAATACAGTTAAGGATGTTGTTTTTGTAAACTGGAACCCCTAACAGCAGTAGTTTGGACAGTGTCTTTAGAGCCATCTCTGATTAAAACGGTCTTTCTTTATCTTGCGGTTTATGTAGCTGCTGATTAGTTAGGTTCTGTCCATTTTCCTGATTGCATGGGGGTTGTCCATGGTCCTGATCAGTTGGGTTCTGTCTATTGTCCTGATTGCTCAGGTTCTGTCAGTGGTCATCATTTGTTGGGTGCTGTTGTCTACTTTCTTGAATACTGTTATTCCTTTCAGGTGATACTAGAGTTGTGTTCCGCTGATCATACAGCTGATATCCAGATCATCCAACCCCACCTGGACAGAATTCGCCCCCTTGGACACACAGGGGTAAGTAATGATACTCTGTGGAGGACAACTTCAATTTGGCCTGGGGCCATATGTATCAAACTTCTCGGAGGAGGAGTGCTGATCTAGGATCAGGTCCCCCCTGTCCTTGTAACACTTTTCATTGTGATATAAAATGCTTAACTGATCCTAAATCGGCTTACTTTGAGATGCTTGATGTATATGGCCCCTGGTCTTTATGGAACCGCCTTTGCCATTCCTATCATTTGAAATGTGCTTATTTAAATCACGTATTTGCCTAGGATAAGATAGAATTAAAACATTGACATAATGAATAAGCAACCGTCAGATCCTTTGCACCAGTTAGCTTGCGCTAATTTCCAGTGCTTGTTCCTATATGTCAAGGCCATCAAGGACTGCAGTGTTGCTCCCTCTTATTTTCAGTGGTGGGTGACGGTGGTTTACTGTTCCCTTATCACTGATAAGTTCTATTTCACAGAGTGGAGATGCTGAGGTGGATGCAGAAGAGGCCATCTTCCTGGAGCTCATCCAGACTTTGCTGAAAGACCCAGCGGAGAGAGAACACTTCTTCCAGGTCAGTCTGCCTCCATCATATGTTAATGTCTCTCTCTCTCTAGCTTCCTGGTTCTGTTTAGTTACCAAAGACTATTTACAGTCCTTGGAATTATATTGCCCCGGAGGGATGTTTTCCATAGGTACAGATGTAGGACCAGTTTCCCCGCCCCCAATCTAACCTTGACCATTAGTGGGGTAAATGCAGAACTGACCCAAGATTAGCATCTAGGGTCAACTTCACCCTACACCAATTATATCCCCATCTATCTTGATTCCAGGAGGTGTTTCCGACGGAGTACGGCGCCAGCTATGACACAGATATGCAACTACTTGTGTGGGAATTCCTTTCTAAACTGGAGAAGATATTGCCAGTACCAGACCTTGGACAGGTAGCACAAAGTAACACCTCACTAGGTCATCTTCAGCTGGGTTCAAGTCCCCTTCTGTTATTGTATTGGGAAAATCCTGCAGTGCTGACCATGATGGCAACATTTAGACTGGTTAAGTTATAGGTGGGTAATATCTTCTGTATCTTATTAGGAGAAGATATCCAAGCTGTACTGTCACTTTCTGCACATAACCTCTGCCTTATAGCCACTCTGGGGCCACGCTGTTAGCTGAGGTGCTAGCCACCGGCTTCTCTGGTGTTCTTGAAATGGGCCTAGCATTTTAAAACGTTCCCCGGTGTGAAAAAAAACGTAAACTTTCCAGCATATTGTCACTCACTTGTTTGCATCTCTGCTCCTATAGACAGTGTCATGGCTCAGTTCTGCTCCCTCTGTCCTGGAGGAGTGTTTGCAGGCCCTCTCTCAACCTGAGGACCTGAAATCCCTGCTGCAACACCACACATGTCTTGAGAACTTGGGCACTCAGAGTAAGGAGGAAATATTGAATGTCTTTCTCTGTTACTACATATAATGAAATGTGGAGACTGTGGTATGTCCTGTAAAAACAACCACCTAATGCTTGTGCTGCCTCTGTCACATTATTAGTCTCCTTTTCCCATTGTATTCCTTCAGGTCACACCGTTGAGATGTCTTCCCAGGTCTTTGCCTGTTCCCAGTGCCCATTCTTTCACATGCAGGAATCCTACCTGCTCCAGCACATTGAGCGAAATCACCCAGAGGAGTACAGCAAGCTCCAGAAAACTGAAGAGAACCCAGCGCTTCCCAGGAAAAAGTTCCCCCGTCCTGAATTCCCCAAGCCTTTCCCCATCCACGCAAGCTCCGAACCCGGTGCTCACACATGCCACGAGTGTGGAAAGACTTTCACTCGCTCGTCAGACGTGACCAGGCACCAGCGCATTCACACAGGGGAGCGTCCGTACACCTGCAAGGAGTGTGACAAGGGTTTCAAAAACTCCTGGGATCTGACGAGGCATCAGCGGATTCACACCGGGGAACGCCCATATATCTGCCCTCAGTGTGGCAAGGGGTTCACCCAACTGGGCCTACTGTCCCTGCACTTCACCAGAACGCCTTGTGGCCAGAGTGCTGATCCCCCACTACAGTCCACAGAGCAACAGGAGGAGCCAAACGACAAAGGGAGTGGTCAGTACAAGTGTCAGAAATGTGGGGCTAGCTTTGACACCGTACTAGAGCGGCTGAAGCATAGGCAAACCCACGTGGTGAATCGCCATTACAAGTGTTCCCAGTGCGAGAAGATCTACGGCCGCCCGTCTGACCTGAGGAGACATCAGATGAAGCACACCGGAGAGAGACCCTTCCCCTGCGCAGAGTGCGGCAAGGGCTTCACTCACGTGTGGCTGCTGAACAAGCACCGGCAAATCCACACCAAGGAGCGGCCGTACCCGTGCCCGGAGTGCGGCAAGAGTTTCACCCAGTTACAGATACTGAACAGACACCAACTGATTCACAACGGGCAGAGGCCTTTCCAGTGCTCCTTCTGCGAGAAAAGCTTTACTCAGCTTGCGGGCCTGACGAGACACGAGAGGATTCATACAGGGGAGAGGCCATACCTCTGCACCGTCTGTCAGAAGACCTTCTTAACACATGGGGAGCTGGTAAGACACCAACGCAGCCACAGCGACTTCAGACCGTTCTCTTGCTCTCAGTGTCCCAAGAGCTTCAAAACCAAGCGTGCACAGAGTGAACACATGAATACCCACACAGGGGAGCGACCGTTCTCCTGCGCACACTGTGGGAAGGAGTTTGCCAAGTCTACTTCCCTCATAAGACACAACCTGATGCACACAGGGGAGAGACCGCATCAGTGCGCTCAGTGTGGCAAGACCTTCCTTACCTCTGGGGAGCTGCTCCTCCACAGGCGAATACACACAGGGGAGCGGCCATACCCGTGCTCGGTCTGTGAACGGAGGTTTAGGTGTTCGTCAGACCTGACCATGCATCTGCGGACACACACAGGAGAGCGCCCATACTCCTGTATGTTGTGTAAAAAGTGCTTCTCCACCTCAACACGTCTCAAAAGGCACCTGCGCACTCACATAGGGAAAGGTGTGTAATCATGGCAAGAACCTTCGAAAATATTGTCATGTATATTAATTTATTTTCCAAATCATGTTTATGGACTGCATTACTGAATAGTATGAGGACACAAAATATATGCATTTTACTACAACTCAGCCTTACAACATGCTCTATTAAAAAATACAATTATGCCTTTAATTCACATTAAACATTTTATTTTAACACTTGGTGTGGAATTTTTCTTGGCTCATCTCTTGAATTTCCCTGTTAACATTTCAACACAAATGTTGTACACACACATTTTCCAACAGTAGACCTGTTCGATCAGCCCACTGCCCATAAACTAGTCAACTGAAAAACAATATGGTGCGCCCTCCCTGATCAGATGGCTTTTCTGTTTCGTTATGAAGTACTGCACCAAGCAAGATTGGTGTGAAATAATTAGAAGTGGAAAGATACCCCTTTAAGGTTAAAGCAACAGTCACGTGAGAAATGTTGAAATAAGCAACCAATGATTTAAATTATCATTGGGCACAATGGTAAGGTTTGGTTAGGTAATTATAATTTGAGGTTGAGTTGACAAAATTAAATTCTAACACTACACAAATATGCTTTCTGATATACTAAGGCTTTTTCTGTTAATAGCATAAACCATATCAAGGATGGACATGTATTTAAACATTTTATTTAGCATGCTTAGGTCATCCGTCTTTTAATCTGATTAAATACTATGGTTCATTATGAAGTATTTTATTACAACTGAACTTTTCTTAAATAAAGTATACCATTTATTATCGGCGGGGGGGGGGGTTATCGTGTCGTTCACTACAACCGTCACGCAGCGTAAACGTTAAACCTAACTGAACACACCCCTGGAGTCTAACGAGCTACTGACACCTACTGGTGGAGATCGAGTCGTGTCTGGCGACAAAATTCAGGTGACGATTAACATCTCGCCTGTAAACTTTACAACTGACTTAACAAAACAAGGTTCTACAAAATCCCTTTCTCTTTTATGATTCTGTCAAAACATAATGTCGCTAGCTATTCATGGGTTGCACAGATGCCGCATCATATTGATGTCCAACTGATGCTCAGTCTTTCTGAACTGGGGCTAATGACATTGCTAAAGTAGACAACCTTTGTAGAAAACTAAATTGGCATCATTACGATGTCAAGTTTACTTGAGAAATGGCAGTGTTGGCATCCTGAGCTAGCAAAGTTCGACAGAAAAAGCTAGCAATGCTAACGTTAAGCTAACTAAAATGTCGATGCCCAGTCGTAGCTAGCTAGCTTAAGTTATACTGCATATAAAGTAAATCTGGCGACATTACAATGATGACAAAAGCTTGTCCTACTAATTATTTTCCTCCTTTTTAAAATGTCATTGTGTTTCCAAGCCATGGTAATGCACTTCATACAATATCTTCATCAACACCAAGAACACATTAAATAGAATGCTCAGCTGGGCATCAGTCGAATCAAAGGAATGTTCAAAACAATATCTTCATGACGAAACGTGCAGCCCAGGAATACAATGAAACCACCTGTTATGACGCGACATTTGCCTGGTTATCTGTGTTCCATTTGTTTTGAATCTAAGCAACTGCAACAATGCCGAAGAGAGGAAGAAAGGTATGTCGATTGATAGACTATATTTTTAAAGGCTACAAAACAATCATTTATTACCGGATAAATTACTGTAGAAGTCGTGTTTCAAACGGTGTTTAAATTGAGTGTGTGTGTATTTTTTTATTTTAACATGGAACTAGAAGAAGAGGTCAACCCCTGTAACCATCGAGAACGCCAGGTGAATTTACATTAGAAAATTGAGGCCCACATAGATCCTATTTAATTATCATATGTAATTCTATATTTAGGCCTATATAAAAAATGTTCCCCACAGAAAATAATCTAATGAATTATCTAATAGTATCATTCATGTCACATGAAACCCCAGCTATGGTAAAGGAAGTTTCTAATGAACTCCAACAGAGTGAAGCAGAGACAAGTCTGTCTTTGTGGAATTCAGCTAGGACTACATTGATTCGCCAAAAGTCAATACTTGTAAAAATATGTATATATATTATGAAATGCTTACCTTGTACCTATGTTTGTCCTCAGTAGTTGCGTGCCTTTCTTTGTTTTCTGAAATCCATACTTTTTCAATAAACCTTAATCAAATACAACCACCTGCTGTTTCCTTAAGATTCATTTGGCACATGCTCATTTTCACTGAGTTGCCATCTTAGAGCAACAGCAATGAGCAAACAGTCAGTGGTTGTATTTGATTAACATTTATTGAAAAGGTATGGATTTCATCAAATAAAGGCATGCAACTACAGAGGACAAACATCGGTACAAGGTAAGCATTTCATTATTTACATTTTTTGAAGAATTGACCTTCGGCGAATCGATGTTGTCAGAGCTGAATTCCACAAAGACTGTTCTCCACAAAGCCTGTTCATCAGAAATGTCCTTCACCATGGAAGGGAGTTTAGTCAGCCAACACATAGCTGGCTAATACATATATGGTCAAATATCTGCAGGAACAATGAGACGACACATGACTCGATACGCCGTTACGCAGGAAAAATTGTGGTGAGCCATCAATTGTGAACGATACCTTTGCTCTATGTATGTGGTTTCACTGTATAAACATTTGCCTTGACTTTGTATTAATTAACCTGCATCATCTTAAACATACATCTTGCATTTACTTGTAGGACTACATTGCCCAGTCAACCACTGCTTTCTCTCAGGAAGATGTTTCCGGTATAGGCCTACATAACATCTTGGGGAAGACTGTAGAGGGCCTTCTCCAAAAAGTGTGCGGAGGGGTCTCAAGCATCCTGAACAAGTATTTGTATGGGGCGGGGGTGTTGTCTGATGCGGTGATCCCAGTAAATCTCTTGCCTGTAGCTTCAAATGGAGACAATCGGAAAATGGAAAAAAGATGGCAGGACTGCACTGAGGAAGACTGTGAACTGATAATTATCCGACTGACGGGGACTGTAATTATCACCATGTTGGATAGTGTTATGGAGAGTTGCAGGACGGACCCCACACACAGTTCATTCTTAGAAGAACTGGGGCTCACCATGGAAATGGTAAAGGTCATACGTGAAGTAGCAGAATGTGCAGCGAACGCCACAAGTAATGATTTCAGTCAGTTCACAGTTGGAGGAGTTCCTCTCTTTCAGAGACCACTGAGCAATCTCTCCTCTGGGCCGAGTCAACCAGCACCCCCCCAAAATGCCTTGCCAACATCCACTGTTCCCACACCTGTCTCAAAGGGGAGCTCAGACAGTCCCAGATCCACTGACTCAGGGTCCTCACAAGTCAGGAAGCCAAGACAATCAACAGAAGGAGTTCAGAGACTCTCCGAAAGGCAGCAGAATCCAGGGGAGGAGATCACGTCTCTAGTGATTGAAACCATTCTACGGTCAGTTGCGGATTTAGCCAGGCATGGACTTCTGCCAAGCTGCACCCAGTAGACTGGATGCCCCCTTTTTATGGAGGTGATGCAGAAAACAAACATGTGAAGCCAATTCATAAAAGCATTAATTAAACAAATATGTTGTTAAAAGGTGAGTCAGCAGTTTGTTTCTATGGCAACAAAAACATGAAATAAAGTCAAATGTACCACTGTTTTTAATTTTTAATGAAAGCCTTATGAAGGGATTTAACACAGAACGCCGTGTTTAAAAGATGAATGTCAGTTATAGAGTCAAGTACTGAATGTGAAATGGCAGTGCAGATATAATTATATGATATTTTCCAACAACAAAAGAACGTTTAACAAGACTCCAAGAATACATTCAGGTCACCAGATGGTGTTCTACTCTAGAATAATAGCATTGATTATAGCAAGCAACACTGTATGAAAGCTCAGATAGCCTAATAAAAAATATGAACCTTTAAAAAAAAAAAGTGTAGGAGTTACATGCCTGAGTTTCTCAATATGGGTTTTGGATTTTCAATATTCAGGAGTTGCATATTCCTTTCCTTTGGACCAATGGTGGGGAGTAAGCTGTGCATTGGAACCAAACTCAGGGCTCACTAGCCATACAATCAATAATGCAGTTTTCATATGTGGTTTGAGTCTGTACCCATGAAATACATGTCAAGATGCTAACACTTGAAAGGTCTTGTTCAGCTGACACAATGTGTAATATTTCCCTGTATATAATCAACAGGTACAGGTATTTAAAGTCCCTCCCCCCCACACACACACATTAAAGCCATGTATGCGAAGCAAATAGGCTACAATATGTATGCACACACACACATACAGGGAAATAACATCAAAGTCGCAATTGCAACACTGTTGCACATGAAACCTGGTATGGCCTAGTATGGAGCCTGGTATGGCCTAGTACATATGAGCCAGTGGACAGCGCCTAGTGCTGAAAACTTAAACGCGCTGTAGTCAAAATGTTTTGATTTGGACATTTGGCATCTGACGTAGCTAGCTAAAGTCTTCTACTAACGCTTCGAATACTTGAACACAAACAATCATCAACTTGTTGCTTGCTAAAATAAATAGTAGCTTGCTAGCTCCCGATGTTTGCTTGATATCGTTAAACTCTAGCGTTTCGTCGTTTGTTTGAGGGACGCTGTGATTGATTTTGACAAAATTAGGTTAATTAGGTAAATTATCTTGAGTTATGAGTTTGCTATTTTTTTTTATGAAATACATTTTCCACTACAACTGCGTTGCTAATTTATCTAGCTACGTAACTTAGCTGACGTTAGTTGCTGACAATGCAGCATGTTATTTAAAAAAAAATGTAATTCTTTGACAACTATTCAGGTGATGTTAATGTGTAGAAAACACAGTCAATACTGAACCATACATTTTTCCTTACAGCTGGCAGAGAAAGCCATTAGGGAAGCTGTGCACACAGTTCTGACAGATGGACGCCATGGGGAGTTTTCAAGCCTAAGAATAATGGAGCTGAAATGCATTGATATGTCGAAGACACCTAAAGCCCAATCAACCTTGGAGTCCATTCAGCTGCCCAAAGACAGTGATGACAGCTTGAAATCAGGATCCTGTGAAGACTCCCTGATTGCTGAACCTCATGCTGACCAAGTTGACACCATCAAGGCATCTATGAACACTGAAATCCACTCAGTGGTTACTAAGGCCACAGTGGTCTATGCTAACCAACCTGAGGCACTGTCCAGTGAAGTGCTTCTGGGCACTGAAGGTAATGGATATGTTGCTGACCATGCTGTGGTGGGTTCTCTGACTCCAGACTGTGACCTGGCATTGGTAGAAGGGCTGGACCCTGGGTGGCACACTGCCCTGGTACTGATGGAGACCTTAGTGAATCCTGGCAATGACTCTGACCTGACTCTGTCTGACTCCAGTGAAGTGTCACTGATCACTGACGACCTGCCAGTGGTGGACTCAGCTGTTGACTCCAGAGGGCAGCAGAGGGCAGAGGATGACTTGCAAAGCACTGACCAGCTGCTAACGAGGTCCTGTGCAGACTGTGTGACCACAGAGAAGCACTATACTGTACCGTTTGAGGACTCTTTGAACTCTGACAAGGAAATCTCCCTCAACATTAAAGACCATGATGACCGACCTGCAGTAGACTTTCGCAGAGATTCTGTGAGCTCGTCTGACCAGTCTTTGTCCCTTGTTGCCACTGCTCTTGGATCAATAGTCACTATTGACTCTTTCAATAAGGCTCTGTTGTTTTCCAATATGTTGGACCAAGGCAAAGATAACCCTATTGACCAGCCTGTAGTGAAGTCTCAGACCACTGAAAATCTAATTAACCCCACTTTGGTGTCAGAGTCCATTCAACCTCTCGTCAATGAAATCCTGGAAGATAACATTATCTCAGCCCCTGATGACAGAACTGTGTTCACTACAGACCCTGTAGGATCACATGAGATTGTAATATTTATATCTAGAATGCACTTAGGCAGTGTCATCACCTGTCATGATGACCAGTTTTTGGAGTCAGACCGTGAGGATGACATGGTTGACCCTTTGTCTCACACCAGTCATAGCCATCATCTGTGCGAGTCAGTCATGAGGCCCAAAGGTCAAGTCCAACTCAGTGGACATACTTGGTCACCCTCTTATGAGACTGATGACTGCCGTCGCTATGCTCAAGACCACAACATGATGGAATACAAATTCAAATACAGCTGGGACATAAAGTCTGCATGGGTTTCTGTGCCACACTACATTCTGACGAGAGGGGAGAGTGTGACCAATAGGATGGAGGGAGAGAAGAAGAATGGAGAAAAGGAATGGGAGAAGTGCTCCTCACAGTGTGACAGGAACTCTCTGATTGGTGAGTATTGTGATAATTATGTAGTTGATTATATTTCTAGACATATTTTGACCACAGGAAAGGGTAGCCTATGTTTCCATGTTACTACAAGGTAGATTAAATAGATTAAATTGAATCCAACATTTTAATTATTGTGATTCTTGGTGTAAATCTAGATTACAGGTATGTATTGATTGGATTTACATTTTCCCTCTCGCTCTTTAGAGCATAATGGACAGTGGAGGATAGCCAGAGCAGTAGAGGCAGACACTGAAGAAATCCTTCCCAAGCCGTACATGAGAGACTTAGTTATGTACGATGGATTCCACCAGCTAAATGAGGAGAGAGTGGGAAATCAGCTGGTCCTCTCCTCTCTCTCAAGGGCTCTCAATGAAGTTAAGAAGGACAAGGCTTTTTGGAGGTCATTGAGAGAGGGGATCAATAAATTAATGAGAGAAAACGAGAGAATTAAAGATGAGATGAAGAAGAAAGACATGAGGAACTTTAACAGTGCCAAAGATCGAAGGGCAGAGAGAAAGAGGGCAAGGAGGAGGGAGCGAGAGCGGGAGAGGAGGGGTAATCTGGGTAGCCATTTTGATTAGCTGTTCAGGAGTCTTATAGCTTGGGGTAAAAGCTGTTTAGAAGCCTCTTGGACCTAGACATGTCGCTCTGGTACCGCTTGCCGTGCGGTAGCAGAGAGAACAGTCTATGACTAGGGTGGCAATTTTTAGGGCCTTCCTCGGACACCGCCTGATATAGAGGTCCTGGATGGCAGGAAGCTTGGCCCCGGTGATGTACTGGTCCATACGCACTACCCTCTGTAGTGCCTTGCGGTCGGAGGCCGAGCAGTTGCCATACCAGGCAGTGATGCAACCCGTCAGGATGCTCTCGATGGTGCAGCTGTAAAACCTTTTGAGGATCTGAGGACCCATGCCAAATATTTTCAGTCTCCTGGGGGGGAATAGGTTTTGTCGTGCCCTCTTCACGACTGTCTTGATGTGCTTGAACCATGTTAGTTTGTTGGTGATGTGTCCTCTTCACGACTGTCTTGATGTGCTTGGACCATGTTAGTTTGTTGGTGATGTGGACACCAAGGGACTTGAAGCTCTCAACCTGCTCCACTACAACCCTGTCGCTGAGAATGGGGCCGTGCTCAGTCCTCCTTTTCCTGTAGTCCACAATCATCTCCTTTGTCTTGATCACGTTGAGGGAGAAGTTGTTGTCCTTGCACCACACGGTCAGGTCTCTGACCTGTCTCATAATTTTCGGTGATCAGGTGATGACACTGTTGTGATCAGGTGATGACACTGTTGTGATCAGGTGATGACATTGTTGTGATCAGGTGATGACATTGTCATCAGCAATGATGGTTAATGATGGTGTTGGAGTTGTGCCTGGCCGTGCAGTCATGAGTGAACAGGGAGTACAGGAGGGGACTGAGCACGCACCCCTGAGGGGCCCCCGTATTGAGGATCAGCGTGGCGGATGTGTTGTTACCTACCCTTACCACCTGGGAGCGGCCCATCAGGAAGTCTAGGATCCAGTTGCAGGTGTCTAGTCCCAGGGTCCATAGCTTAGTGATGAGTGATGAGGACACTATGGTGTTGAATGCTGAGCTGTAGTCAATGAATAGCATTCTCACATAGGTGTTCCTTTTGTCCATGTGGGAAAGGGCAGTGTGGAATGCAATAGAGATTGCATCATCTGTGGATCTGTTGGTGCGGTATGCAAATTGGAGTGGGTCTTCCGTTTCTGGGATAATGGTGTTGATGTGAGCCATGACCAGCCTTTCAAAGCATTTCATGACTACAGACGTGGGTCAGTAGTCATTTAGGTAGGTTACCTTCGTGTTCTTGGGCACAGGGACTAGGGTGGTCTGCTTGAAACATGTTGGTATTACAGACTCAGTCAGGGACAGGTTAAAAATATCAGTGAAGACACTTGCCAGTTGGTTAGCGCATGCTCGGAGTACACGTCCTGATAATCCATCTGGCCCTGCGGCCTTGTGAATGTTGACCTGTTTAAAGGTCTTACTCACATTGGTTGCGGAGAGCGTGACCACACAGTCAGTGTTACTTGACTCGAAGCGAGCATAGAAGTTATTTAGCTCGTCTGGTAGGCTCGTGTCACTGGGCAGCTCTCGGTTGTGCTTCCCTTTGTCGTCTGTAATTGTTTGCAAGCCCTGCCACAACCAACAAGCGTCGGAGCCGGTGTAGTATGATTAGATCTTAGTCCTGTATTGACGCTTAGGCTGTTTGATGGTTCATCGGAGGTCATAGCGGGATTTCTTATAAGCTTCTGGGTTAGAGTCCCGCTCCTTGAAAGCGGCAGCTCTGCCCTTTAGCTCGGTGCGAATGTTGCCTGTAATCCATGGTTTCTGGTTGGGGTATGTACTGTGGGGACGACGTCCTCGATGCACTTCTTGATAAAGCCAGTAACTGATGTGGTGTACTCCTCAATGCCATTGGAAGAATCACGGAACATATTCCAGTCTCTGCCAGCAAAACAGTCCTGTAGTTTAGCATCTGCTTCATCTGACCACTGTTTTATAGACAGAGTCACTGGTGCTTCCTGCTTTAATTTTTGCTTGTAAGCAGGAATCAGGAGGATAGAGTTCTGGTCAGATTTGCCAAATGGCGGGCGAGGGAGAGCTTTGTACACGTCTCTGTGTGTGGTGTAAAGGTGATCTAGAATTGTTTTCACTCTGGTTGCACATTTAACATGCTGATAGAAATTCGGTAAAATTGATTTAAGTTTCTCTGCATTAAAGTCACCGGCCAACATAACTGATGTTGATATAAATGTTTGTCCTGTTTGTGAATTATGAGTGAACTGATTTTTTTTGTTATACTTTCAGAGGTCATAGATGGAGAGGAAGGTCCTACAGGAAGAAAGTTAGAGCATCAGAAGGCCAGAGACAGTGAGGAGATACGAAACAGTGATGGGTATGTGAAAATGAGAGAGATTGGTAAAAGAAAGGAAGTGGAGGTAGAGGTTACAAAAATCTGTACCTCCGGTGATGAAATGTCCATCATGGTTCTGGAGATACAAGGCAATGCTAGGCCTATGACAGACTCCCAGACTCCATTGAAGGGCAAAGGAAAGCAACAACATAGCCTTCCATACAAGAGAACTGAAGGACTTCAAGAGGAGATCAATTCAAAGGGTGAAATGCTTGAGGGTGGAAGACAAGTCAACTTCCCTGGGTGCCAGGCACAGAAACACAGAAGTCTGGGTGTGTTGGGTGATGTTGCACGCTTCTGGAGAAAGGAGAAAAGAGTCCACAAGGCGAAAGACAGAGAGGAGAAGGACAGAGTGGGCCAGACATGGCGAGACCAGGGAGGAAATGGCAGGGAGCAATGGAATGGAGAGACAGAGAGGGGTGGAGTTGGTAGGAGTAGAAGAGCTAGACAGAGAGGAAACCAGTTGCTGCTTTTTTCTAGGCAAAAGCACAGCAACTGGAATGGCTCTCATCCATCAGAGAGCAGCTGTGACTGGAGGAGCAGGGAGAAAGAGGTGCCTGAGAAACATGTTGAGAGTAGGATGGATAGGCAGAGAGGTGAGAGGCCTCTGAAAAGGGAAAAGAGCTAAAGGAAAGAAATACATTGATGTGTGTTAAATAAATATTATTTCAGATATCAGAAATTCGATTATAGAAGTTATTGGTAAATCCAGGCACATGATTCAGACAGAATGAAATCTATTAATATTATTAATTACTAAGACAAAGTATGTTATTTTTCCCTTTCTGCAAAGGGTTTGTGGGCGGGAAAACTATTTGATTAATATCCCTCTATTCGCGCTTCAATATCCGGCAAAGTTGAACGGTGACGGTCATTTCCACCTCCGACAGTTTCCGTGTGGCCACAATCAAGACAACCGCTGTAAACAAACTTTCAGTAACGGTTTAATTCCGGAAGAAATACATTTCATCAAAAAGATATGCATATCAAAACAGGTGAGTTTTGGGTACCGGTAGCTATTAGCACATTACTTTGTGACTTTCTAGTTTGCCAACGTTAGTAAAACGTTCTGAAATGAACACTCCCGGTACGGTGTGTTGGAGCCGGGGTGTTATGAAACTTATCTAACGTAATGCTAGCTAGCTAGCCAGGAAATGGTTTATTGTTCTAATGCATACTTGAAGACTAACGGTATGGCCGTATTATAGTACCTCCTGCTTAGTTATAAGTTACTATTTTAAATAAATTACGTTTCAGGTTAGCTGACGTTGGCTACTGTTAACGTTCCATACACGTTGCTTTTCTGTTTCTTAGCAGACTAGCTAGCTAGTTAGCAAGTGGTTGGTTGGCAAGGCAGTTCGATAAGGTTATAACGTTAGTTACGTAGCTTTTTGCTCATATGACATACAACTTGCATAACATGGTTGTAAAGTCATTTAAGTGTCATTATAAAATTTGCCACTGGATTTTTTTTTCTGGATTCAGCTTAATCGGTAGCTAGCTAGGCCAAACGTGGCGTGCATTCTAGCTCTGCGTAGCTATGTGGCTAGCTAACGTTAGCTAGCCATTTAACCTAAAGCCCCAACAAAACCTAACAAGTTAAGATGGGTACTCTGATAGTTAGCTAGTTCATAATTTCACCAATAAACCAGAACATAAATGTGTAGTTTAAACTGTTCCATTTAAAAAAATATATTTCTTAAATTATTAGGGGATTCTAACGATCTTCCTTTGCCTTATATCTAACTTTAGGTACATGGGAGGCCAACACAGTGTGCGAGTCTGACACCCTGTGTGATCCTGCTGGCCTTGTGTCCTCCACCAACCCAGAGGCTCACATTGGCAACCGCCGCCTATCACCTGGGTCTGGCAACTGTGGTGGAGGAGGTGGAGGCTGCCCAACTGGGGTTGACCAGCAGCCCTGCCAAGCTTCACCCCAGGCCCTCGAGGGCAACCTGAACGGACCCGCCCATGTACATGCCTTCACTTACCGTAGAGACAGAGATCGTAGAGGCCAGCACAAAGGCCGTGGCCCTCGCAGAGAGGGGCCCAGGGGGGCAGGGCGTGTAGCAGATAGGCCCCCGAAGCAGAGCCAGAAGGAGAGGTGGGTGGAGGACAGCCTGTCTCTACTCAAGCACCCACCTGCTTTTCCAGTGCAGGACAGCCCTGCCAAGCTGCAGCCAACCATCAGCTATGCCTCGAAAGTGAAGTCAGGGTCAGTGGGTGGAGTGCTGGAGGAGGAGGGCCGCCCAGCCATCGGTGTCCTGCTGCAGAACCAGTGGGGACTTAGTTTCATCAGTGAGGTCCTCCAAGCCACAGAGGGTTCAGTTCCCTCTCCTGCCCCCATAGCAGCACCTCAGCTCACATTTGGAGGTGAAACCGCAAACCCAACACAAGAGAGGCATCACACAGTCCAGGCCAGTGGTGAAATCCCAGTTCCTGTCACTACCTCAATCTCCATTGACCAGTACAGAGAAGAGGAAGCAAAGATCAATGGGAAGCTGCTTCTCACCTGTCACCATCTAAAGGAGGCTCTGCACTATCACACAATAGGTAAGGGCTGATGTGGTTAAGACCTCAATAATACATTAATGTATTATAAATGTTATTTTTCTGTGGCATCTGTCATGAAGTTGTATGGATCATATTATGAATCCTAACTATACCTTGTTCATTTTTAGAATGGAATGTCACCTGCAACAAACAGAAAGAAGGTGAGATGTTCATCAGGAAGGTCCATTATTAGAATTTGGACCGGATTCTCCATTCTCCACGCTGGGCATTAGAATCTCTGAAGCAGGGCTCATAATTTTAAAGGATTTTAAGATGTTTTCAGACCTCTAAAGTAGTCTAATGTCAAGAGAAAATCACATCCTACAACATCAGTGGTGTAAATTCAGTTTAGCTATATGCCTCCACCCCAAATTAATAGAAAATGCGGTCACCCAATAAAACCAGGAAATGAAACGGTGCTCATCTTTTCCATTCATTTGGAGTTGTGGCGTATAGCTGGATACACACAACCACTGTCGTGGGACATGGTTTCATCTTGACATTACTTTCGAGGTTGGGGAAAAAACGGACAAACGTTACTTAAATGAAATGGTCTCTTTAATGGTTCGATTTGTTAAACGTTGATATATTTTATTATCCCACCATAAAATGTAAAAACACCCAATAATACAAGACGGTTTAAATACAGATGGAACGATGAGACTGATATATAAATGTGAAGGATCCACTTGGACTATTGACTCATTTGTTCCAATTTGAAACAACGGGCTGTGGTCTCTTGGTTTAGTTATAAAAATCTTTGGTTTAAACGCGTAGAAGAATAAGTGCAGTGAAGAACAATCTCTGTCTTTGCGAGGGCACAGTCATTGAATTTCACATTGTCTCAATTCCAACTGATTCCCAGTTGCTCTTCGGGGGGGGGGGGGGGGGGTCATATTTTTTAAATCAATTGCCATCTCCATTTTTCTTAATGTTTATTTTTTAAGGAAGTTGTCTTGGCATCACTGGATGAATTTTGATGTTTCTCTGTCGAGACCTTCAGGTGAGGCTTGATATGATTTTAAGGAATCCCACCAGCGGAGTGTCGTCCGCATATTTAAAGAAGGCTGGGCCAGAGGCTTGGCAATTGTACGCAACCTTACAGGGCTCCCTTGTTAACCTTTCTAGATGAAGAGATGGCAGGGTTAAATCTCACCTGACTACAGTTTACCAGCTTCTCAATAAGTGGATGGTGTTGAAAGCGCTACTGAACACAATTTTCACTAGGCTAGTGAAAATTGTTTGTGGTTATTCAGCATGACCAGTAGGCCAATTGTATTGGTTCTGGGGGAGATCCTACTAGTGACATCATTTAAACTTGCTGTATCTTGTCTGCAAAAACATTTGTATCATGCACCCTAATGGTTTTAAAGAAGGATACAACTTGAGATTTTTTTTTATTTTTTTTTTTAAATCTAGTGTGTTTCCCTTTTCAGAAGTCCTTGCTGCAGCCCCCAAGGGCTAGATTGTATGAGAGGTTTGACAATGCTGCCTGTCACTAAATGCTGTCTTATTTTCTGTTTCAGATCCCAATAAGGTAGTTTGGTATAAGAACTCCCTGGACCAGCCAGCCTAGTGACGCATAGACCTGTCTGCCACAACACACACCCCCACACACACCCCCACACGCACTCAGGTCGATGTCTTTACACAAAGCCACACTGAGACACTTTGGACTAACTCCTTGATGAGATCCACAACTAGGGACTTTTCTAACGCCTTCAAAGGCCTGCCTTAATGAATTGGACCTGGAGTTCCTATCGGCTCAAAATGATTCGTTTTAATGTCGTGTTGAGCTGGTCTTTTTTTAACAATCTTAAGAGCTGTCATTTTATTGTGAGGAACTGCAGTTTTATCAGACATTTTCTGTTTTGTCCTCTGTTGTAAGGGATCCGTCAAGCACTTTCTAATCTGTTGTGACCAATCCTTGGTACGCCTACCCTACCAGGTGTTTGTTTATTTTCACAAATTTGAAAATGTGTTATACCTGCTTAATTTGACCGTATTTTACACGGGACAGATGTGTAATCATGTCTCCAGTTTACAGGGGTGCAGACAGCACAATAAGAACGCACCCTTCCCCTGTCTGATCCTAATGCTGTTTTATTTTGTACCCTGATTGGGTGAATGTTACTCATGAATCCATATGATTACTCATGATTACACTAGCTCAGTTTTATGATTTGAAATATATAAAAAATACACTGGAGGATAAGTGAACAGAATTGCATAATAAAATTGAATGAACTTGACCTGCCCCATGGTCTTACTGGTGATGCTCATACTTCATTGTTTTATCATTTTTACATATGATACATAACCAACAGCATTATTTGCTTTGTTAATACGGACAAGTTTAAAATGTATTTACCTTTTTTTAAAGTAAACTGAGGGCTTGACTATCCTTGTCGCTGAAGTTCAGCACGATTGAAATGTAAAGGTCGTTTCCAGTTTAGCCGACATGCAGTGTTTTACTGTGAATGCAGTGCTGCTAATGCAAGAACGTTGCCTTTCAATTTCTATGGCGCTGAACTACTGCGATACGGACTGAATAAAGCCCCAAAATAATTGATTGTGATCCTTGGATGACTTGATTGGATAAATGCTCAGTGGGTGGAGTTACAGGAGGGGGAGGGGAAATATTTTGGGTCTTGAGTTCCAAATTGACCTACCTTTCTGCCTGAACAGCTTTAAATATGTGGGGGAAAGGCATAGTGCCCTCACCTCTGCTGGTGCAATGCACTGGGCCAGGGACCATAAGATCACAGATTCTAATCTTGCTGATCCCCATCCTCGAAAAAGGTACATTTCAGCTTTCAGTGTAAAGCAAATTTGTATTTAATGTTAAGCCAATATTGCCACCTGTCAATGATTTTAGAAGGAATGATTTAAATGGTTTGATAATTCAGATGTTTACAGTTGTAAGAAATCTAGCTACATTACAACGCATCACTGACTATCTCCGTAGGTACTTGTCAAAAAATATATACTTGTACACTTGTCAAAAAATATGGGCGCAATCAGAATGTTGACACGATCAGGACACGTTAACACCAGGTATAAACGTGGCTATATTGTGGACTAGGGGCTGGATTAAATCCGTATCGCGGAAGATCTGCATTATATTGAAATTTAAAGGCATAGTTCCCGCGTTCGCGGAGACTTCATTCACGGTAAACGCTGCATATGTTGGCTCAATCAGACATGACTTATTTTAATGCGGATCTCCTGCGATACAGATTGAATCCAGCGCTAGAGAAAGACAAAAATATCAAAAGATAAAGGTGTTTTCTCCAAATACGGGAACATTGCCTTTACATTTCAATGGCGCAGATTTTCTGCAGTCCGGATTTAATCTAGGCCTAAAATACTAATGAGTGTGGCTAACAACTGTTGTGTTGAGGAGTTCAGAACAATAGAAGTGAGGCATAGAATATTTCTACATTCTTTCCCTCCATCATGACACAACACATACAATCCAGGTAAAGGGAAGGTGGGTGGGTGCAAGTTGCAGCCTGTTGGGTAGTGAGCTGTCAATCTCTCCAGGTCACCTCCACTTCATCTGTTCTGTACCTGCCAACAACAATGTTTCTCTTGTCACTGGATGACAGCACAATATGGTAGACCTGTTGTCAAAAAATATCCAGTTAACATCTCAATACACTTTCGTAAAATAGACAAGAACTTCCTGTAACATTTTAGCTAAAATTTGTTTGTAAAAGTAATCACTGTACAATAGAATGAAAGGGAATCATTGTACTGTACAATAGAATATGATCAAAGGGAATCACTGTACTGTACAATAGAATATAATGAAAGGGAATCGTTTGAGTTGCAGGTATAGTGGAATTACCTTTGAGTGATCCATGAGTCTGACAGCTCAGTTGTCTGACCGGATCGGAACATCTCCCAGCCAGCCTGTGCAATCATTGCTCCATTATCAATACAAAAGCTGTGACACAACGAAACAGAATATCACATTTTAATAACAGGATGCACAAAGTTAAAGTACATTGTGAAATTAGCATCAACATAAACCTGTTTACTTGTATTAGTTCATAAATAATAAAGGTAAGCATGGAATGTCTTAGATACACTTGTCAGATCCCTTGTATGAAAACATAGTATGTAGAACCTTACCTCTCATCTGTAGCAAAGAGCTTTGCACCCCTCTCCTTGCACATGACTCCCATCATCTCCTGCAGACGCAGATTACCTACAGAGCAAAACCGTCATCAGCATTCCTGAAGGGTTGTGTTTGAGTTGTGCCTGTCCATAATGAGATCAGACAGATTTACATGATATTACATCTTATCTGTTTTAATGAATTACATTGGAAAGCCCACAACCCCCACAATGAAGTACAATTGACTTACAGCCAACGCCTCCAACGATGAGCACTTCCTGGGAGCTGCAGTGAGCCATGGCCCTCTCTGTGATCTCCACCAGCATGGAAAACAGGGTCTCCTACAGGACACACAAGTAGTGAAGGATCATTACACAGTGGTGTGCTGTGACACCTCTCAGACTGTGAGTGATGCCACCATGTAGCTGCCATCATTCTGAAAGGGAAGGGTGTTGCCGTGCCGATGCAGGAAACAGGCTGACAACAATGCACTGGGGCAGTTTATTGCTTTTGTTCTGACCTGTAGGGAGAAGCACAGGTCTTCTGCTGTACACTGATTACATTTCAACATCTTCCCAGCTGCTTCCTGAAAGAAAAGGGACAAATATGAGCACATCAAACATGCCCCCCCCTTATTATAACCACAGTCCATCTAACAAATCACAAAAACCCTGTCTCTCCCCGACAATGCTATGCAACCCAATGCAATGCAACTCAATGCAGAACTTAATTCCCACTTAAAGGCTCTGCATCTTACCTCGATATAGGATAGAATCCCAGAGAATGACACGTCCATCCCCTTCACCGTGTATGGAAGCTCCACATACTGTGTACCTCTGACAAAACAAACACGAAATCAATAGTGTAAATATATACATATGAAAACATCTACTGCAATTCCAAAGAAAACACATGTACTCACTTCTTGGCCATCTGCTCAATGTTGTACCCAGGGCTGGGATCATTGGAAATCTGAGTACAAACCATTTTGATTCATGAGAATGGTAAAACAATTTATACAAGGTATAGTCAGAGTCCACAATAAATCTTAAAGAGGAGAAAAAAGGATGTTGCTATCTCGCTTTAAAAACAAGATGCATGAAAAGAGGAGCAAATTGAAAATGATATTCAGCAACTCTTGTAAGACGATGGAAGTGTACATGTTTCAGCATGTAGCCTTTATAGGAGCATTACTTAGTCAGGTTTGTTTCAGTTTAGTCCCCTGAAGAGCCATGCAGAACTCACCTTTATCACCCTGGCAAACCTGTCCAGGCAGTTGCCCACTGCAATGTCGATGGTCTCACCAAATATCCTGTAGCGCCGCTCAGAGTATGCAATCACCTTCATGAGGAAACATTGCATTAGAGCACAACTAAACCCAGAAACCTCAGTTGAGACAGGTATGAGTGCTAACTAAGGGGAAACCCTAAGAACTCTCAAGTTGTGCGGGACATCCCAAGTCTGTCTTAGTATATATGTATGGGTGACTGACCTGTGTGTTACCCCCACTGACATAGAGCACAGTGGGGTTATTGGCTTGAGTGATGAGGCGGCCCATCTCAATGTGGCCAATACAGTGGTTGACACCCAGGAGAGGCTTCCCCCACAGCTGGGCCACTGTGCGCGCCACCAGAGCCACTGTCACCAAGGGGGCACCCATCCCTGGTCCTGGGGTAAATAATATAATGTTGGTGAAAACTGAATGGTACTACAGGTCAGGAAAGGCCATTTCAGCTTTATAGGAATCAGTGACATAGGAGTTCCTGACCCTTTGTGTATGCCACGCAATCAACGTCAGCAGGCTTCAGCCCTGCCTCCTCCAGCGCCTCCTTCAGAACTGTTAGGATGACACTGCGGTGATGTCTGGCTGTCTCACTAGGCAGGAACCCTGTGATGGAGAGTTAGTCTGTTACTGCAACTACACACATGAGCATTAGGACAAACGCAAGCCTTCAGTTGTCATTTGAGTCTACTTTGAATTCAACCAACTTGCCTTGACCAGGGGGTGTAATGTAGGTGCGTCTGGGGTTTGAGAGTACTTCCCCATCCCTCACAATGCCCACACCAATCTTGTTGGCACTACCCTCAAATCCAATCACTACAGTCATGACAGCTAGAGAGTTTGAGGGAGATGGAGAATTATAATGAATAACATTTTTTTTTTTTATAAAATAAAAACTTGAGCACATTGAAAGAATGTCATAGTTTTATTGGTCTTGTGTGCATCTGAAAAAAATATGTTCAGAGTGCGAGGACATTGCTACAAATACCAGAAACAGTTGCATACATCAGTTCATACAAGAATAAACAGTGCAATGTCAACGACTAAAAAGTACAAGTGTTATTTTATTTATTCTTCAAAAGCAATAGGAAAAGTAGAACATAAGCACTAGAATATAGATACCAAAAACAGTGTCATGTTTGGTTAAAACTATTAGAAGCATGATTAGTTAGCTAAACACTCGGGTTGCACACCAGGTGGCGATCTAGATCTACAATCAATTATTCAGTTCAAATGCCAAAAACGAAGGCACATTAAGAGCCAATTTCACGTGTTTTAAATGAAAAACATTATAATTTCAGATGAGAAAGCAAAAGGTTGAATACGAACCTTCCGGTTGCTGAGTATTTCGGGTTTCAGACAGTACTCTAGGCAGTGAGGACCCATAACAAGAGGTCGTTTGATGATTTCCTTACAGAATTGTATCTTTCAATGTATTGTATTAACCAAAACAATTGGAAGCTAATTGTAGACATTTAATGTTTGACGTAAACAAATACATAACATGCATAAAAAGCGGATACCTGGTGCGTTCACGGATTCAGGGGAAAATCACATCAGGCATAATATAGGGCAGCCTACACCACATGCGTGTGTGTGTGACCATGTTCCTCAAACCCCACTGCTTTGTTTTGGAGGAGTGACTGTGTGACTGTGACACGTTTGAATCCTTTGTTGTGAAAACGCAAAGTAAGAATACTTTGGGTTCTCTCTAGTTCAATTCTTAATTTGCAAAGAAGTAGTAGTAGCAGTATTAGTTGCATTCATTTTCTGCCAGATTGCTCGTGCACATTGCCCATTTATTCAGACTCGATCTTCATTCGACATGGATTGAGCCATAGGCCGCACATAAAGTTATGTATATGTCCTAGCTAACTAGCTTATTATCAAATATTTGCCTGTTTTTGCAGTAGTTACAGAATTGTTAAATGGATATGTGATACTGTAAACATCTTTATCACATATCTGGCGTACAAACTAGTAGCTATTGTGGCAGTAGCTGATGAGCTAAGCGTCGCTATTGTATTTGCTAAAGTGGCTGCTATAAATTAAGCTAATGACTAGATCATCTGTTTTTCTTTTCCCAGCGGCGACGCGTGTGTACTCGTGTGTGCGTGTTGTGTGTCTTCGGGGCGTGTGTGGGATAAGAACGAGTGAAAGTATGTCGAAAAGAGCGAAGAAAAATGAGCAGGAGGCTGGAGATGGTGACCATGACAACGGCACAGGTGAGACAATTGATGTGTCCTGTTTTTTGCGTATCTTACACTTAACTTGCATTATGTCTGAAGCAGAACAGAATACAAACAAAAATACTGTTACACCAGTCTCATTACCCCTCCTGTTTTCTCTGTCACCTTACAGCTCCCGCTGCCAAGAAAGGAAAGAAGGTCAAGGAACCAGAGGCTCCCATTCTGTACAGTGACCCTCCTGATAAGATGAACAGCAAAGATGGTCGTGCTGCTAATATGAAGATCACCTCCTGGAATGTGGATGGGCTCAGAGCTTGGGTCAAGAAGAAGGGCCTTGATGTGAGTTTGGGAACCACAGAGTCCAAAGCTGCAATACGACTTGGCATTGAGCTATAAAACAAGCCCCTTACCAACAATGCTGTTTTAAAAGTATAAAGGCTAGGGTTAATAAATAAAAATAACAAGTAGTTAAAGAGCAGCAGTAAACAACAATAGCGAGACTATATACAGGGGTACTGGTACAGAGTCAATGTGCAGAGGCACCGGTTAGTTGAGCTATAGTGCATAGAATTGTTAACTACACGTGAAATAAGTCCACACACTAGTTATGCAATGCATGAGATTTAAACGTTGAGTGCGTATGAACTTCTGTTAAATACTATTGTCTGGTTCATTAATCTGCACAGTGGCTGCACCTTTTAAACACTGATAAATGGCAGTGCAATGTGAAGGAGCTGACTGGTTATTTTCCCCCTCTTGCCCAGTGGGTGCGTGACGAGGCCCCAGATGTGCTGTGCCTGCAGGAGACGAAGTGCGCTGAGAAGTCCCTTCCTGATGAAATCACCTCCATGCCTGAGTTCCCCCACAAGTACTGGGCTGGCTCTGATGAGAAGGAGGGCTATAGCGGGGTAGCTATGCTGTGCAAGACTGAGCCCCTCAAAGTTACCTATGGCATAGGTGAGTGAATGGCTGATCCTGGTTACTCTAGTTGGCTGTGAGTGTCTTATCTTTACCCATTGACTGTTCTCTCCAGGTGTCCTAGTTAACCTGCCTATCCCTAATCTGTCTGCAGGTAAAGAGGAGCATGATAAGGAGGGCCGTGTTATCACTGCTGAGTTCCCCACCTTCTTCCTGGTCACCGCCTACGTGCCCAACTCTGGCCGAGGCCTGGTGCGCCTGGACTATCGCAAGACCTGGGACGTGGAGTTCAAGGCCTACCTGAGCGACCTGGACAAGCGCAAGCCCCTGGTGCTGTGTGGCGATCTGAACGTGGCCCACGAGGAGATCGACCTGAAGAACTCCAAAGGCAATAAAAAAAACGCAGGCTTCACAGCAGAGGAGCGCGAGGGCTTCAATCAGCTGCTGGCTGCAGGCTTCACCGACAGCTTCCGCGAGCTGTACCCCGAGCAGGCCAATGCGTACACCTTCTGGACCTACATGATGAACTCTCGCTCTAAGAACGTAGGCTGGCGTCTGGACTACTTTGTGCTGTCCTCTGCTCTACTGCCAGGCCTTTGTGATAGCAAGATCCGCAACCAAGCTATGGGCAGTGACCACTGCCCCATCACTCTGCACATGGTTGTGTAGATCAGTCTGGCCAAAGTGCTGGATCAATTGTTTCCCAGTTCAATAGTTTTGGCAGTGTGGCCATGCATTGTTTTCTCATGTTAAATGTGACCTAGGTGGCGGACCTCAGATGAAGTCATGGCATTCCCAACTACTGAAACTAATCTGTATGCCGGTGTGCACACTCAACATGAGTGAAACATCAGAACCTGGAAACACGTTTCTACTGAAACTGGGATTCTCAAGAGTTTACGTAACCCTCAAATCTTAAATTGTATAAACTACCGTAGTCACAATTGTCCTGTCACCCATTTGAAGTGACTATTCAACACTGCTTTACTTTCCCACCCACACAATGCACTCCTAAGTGACATCTGGTAACATACGGCATAATCCCTGCAAGTCCTCTGAGGCAGTGTTCTTTAAACATGTGAAACTGATGTTGGTGCTCAATAACTGCTAGTCTGTCATTGAAACATTGCTCCTTTGAAGGGAATGTGAGTCCTATTTTGTTAATTAATATTATATATAATGGTAATGAAGTCATTACCATTGAGTGAATATTGATAAATTAAATCATGGTACAGATTTATTAGCATGCAAACATTCAGACCCAGATTGATGGCCAGTATTAAGATTGTCAAATGGTTCAACCTCTAGAGCTGATATGAGACCAATGTCAGTGGTATCTCACCCCTTACTGCCAATGTCCGGAGCAAAGTTTCTAAGACATGCCTGTTTTGTATTAAAAAAAATCCCAAACCATAGCTTGAGTTTATAGATGGTAAATATACCCATGCATCTAATAAAGTTTAGTTTTAAGTATGCTTGAGTTTCCTTTCTATTAGGTTAAGTTGAGGTTTTCATTACAAAAGACAGTAACAATTTTTGTATTGTTCATTGAAGTCTCTTCATTACTCATTTGAGCTACAACTCTATGAAAATACAATGTACTATACATATAAAATGCATTTTAGCAGACGGACACGAGGCACAAATCTTTTAGTACTTCTACATTGTGATAAACAACCAAAAACAACATTTTTTCCGGGATTAATTGCAGCCAGGGCTCTACAGATTAAATCCAGGCCAAAGTTGTGTCACGAGTGATTCAGCTCACAGAAGAGCTGTATGTGCCTTGATGAGTAACAATGACAGTAGTTCAGCTGAGGAAAGCTAGAAAGAATTCAAATGCATTTCATGAATCTATAGATTAGGAATTACCACTAATATACTGAACAAAAATATAAATGTGTAATCATGTGCTGAAATAAAAAATCCCAGGTATGTTTCATACTCACAAAAAGCTTATTTCTCTCAATTTTCATGCACAAAAATGTTTGTCTGTGTTAGGGAGCATTTCTACCTTGCCAAAATAGTACATCCACCTGACAGGTGTGACATATCAAGAAGCTGATTAAACAGCATGATCATTATTTAACTAGGCAAGTCAGTTAGGACCAAATTCTTATTTTACAATGATAGCCAAACTCCCTTAACCCAGAAGACGCTGGCCCAATTGTCCTCCACCTTATGGGACTCCCGATCACGGCCGGGTTGTGATACAGCCTGGGATCGAATCAGGGTCTGTAGTGACGCCTCTAGCACTGATATGCAATGCCTTAGACCGCTGTGCCACTCGGGAGCCCAAGGATCTGATGGGAGATCACAGGTGCACCTTGTGCTGGGGACCATAAAAGGCCACTTTAAAATGTGCAGTTTTGTCACAACACAATGCCACAGATGATGCGTCAAGTTTTGAGGGAACGTGCAATTGGTATGCTGACTGCAGGAATGCCCACCAGAGCTGTTGGCAGAGTTGTTGGCGGTCTCACAACCGCAGACCACGCCAGCCCAGGACCTCCACATCCAGCTTCTTCACCTGCGGGATCATTTGAGACCAGCCACCCAGACAGCTGATGAAATGGAGGAGTATTTCTGTCTGTAATAAAGCCCTTTTGAGAGGATAAACTCATTCTGACTGGCTGGTTCTGGCTCCCCAGTGGGTGGTCCTAAGCCCTCCCAGGCCCACCCATGGCTGCACCCCTGCCCAGTCATGTGAAATCCATAGATTAGGGCCTAATGAATTTATTTCAATTGAATGATTTCCTTATATGAACTGTAACTCAGTAAAATCTTTGAATTTGTTGCATTTTGAATTTATATTATTATTCCGTATTTATATTTTAACACTGCTGGTTGTCTGCAGTCGACAGCTAACTCACCATGGCATTCTACCAAATCATTTGACTGAAATCTGGACAGAGACACAATCATGCCTCAGTAAATCTTGGTGGCATGAGTCTGCTGGTGCATCTTGAGGTGATATGACTGTTTGAATCCTTTGCCACACTCTGAACACAGGTAGGGTTTCTCTCCTGTGTGGGTTCTCAGGTGTCTCTTCAGACGGTTGGCGCTGAGAAAGCTCTTGTCACAATGGGTGCAGGAGTAAGGCCGTACCCCTGTGTGGTAGCGCAGGTGAATGGTCAGGTAGCAGGACTGGGTGAACTGCTTCCCGCAGTGGGAGCACTGGAACGGCTTGTGGCCCGTGTGGAAGCGCTCATGCTTTAGAAGCTCCGCATGGGAGAAAAACCCTTTGCCACAATCGGAGCACAGGAACGGTCTCTCCCCCGAGTGGGTTAGCTCGTGCCTGGTCAGTGTGGCCTTGTACACAAAGGTCTTGTCGCACTGCGAGCAGCTGAACACGTTCTCCCTGGTGTGGCAGCGTTCGTGTTTCTTCATGTTCCTCTCTCTCTTGAAGCTCTTCCCACAGAATGAGCACATGAAAGGCATTTCTTCAGAGTGGATCTTCATGTGACTTACCAGCCCTCCCTTGTAGAGGAAACCCTTTCCACACTGCTTGCACTGGTGTGGCCTCTCTTTCAGGTGGGTGCGCTGGTGTGCGGTCAGAGCAGCCTTGTAGGCAAAGTTCTTGCCACAGCTGCAGACATGCAACCTCTCCTCTTGGTGTGTGAGCAGGTGCCTGTTAAGGTACGTACTACTGCTGAATCCCAAGTCACACCTTGGGCATTTGTAAGAGAGCTCAGCCTCGGTGGCGTTCTCCGTGTGAGTCCGGAGGTGTCTGACCAGCGCAGACTTCCAGGAGAACCGCCGGTCGCATTCCGAACACCGATACACACCGTTCTCCATGTGGTTCTTCTTGTGCTCTGTGTACGCTGACAAGGACTTGAAGTTCTGCCCACAGATCAGACAGTCATGCTTGCGCCCATCCTTGTGTGTCTGTCCGTGCCTCTCCAGTGACTGCTTGAAGGAGAAGCGGCGTCCGCACTGAGGGCACACGTATGGGCGCTCGCCGGTGTGGACGCGCCGATGGTATTTCAGTAAGGACTGAAACTTGTAGCTGCTGTTACAGTCTGGGCAATCATAGTGTCCCGCTTGGCCTGTTTGGTGCGGAGCAGACGGAGCGTCTTCCTGCGCTTCCCCCGAGTGGTTCGTCTCAATGTGCTGCTGGACGGACGCCTCGTCTGAGTTGATGAATGGACACCACCCTGAAGGACCAACAAAGTATAAGTGAAAACCTGATGGATTCAATAAGGGCAGGATACAAACAATTGTTTAAGCAATGTATGTAGGTAACCACTCAACAGACCAAACAATTACACACTTATGCAAAACTAATAAGGTAATACAAGCACCTGTATCTCCTTCCTTTGTTGAGACCACTGGTGAGCCATAGGAGTGTTCCTCACTGTTGAAGATAAACAGGTAGAGGGCAATTCCAAGGTAACAGAGTGACACAGACTCAGATTTTTCACTTTAAAATGTATGTCAAACAAACACCAATGATTGCGAAGTTAAACAAACCATACAACTATGCACAAGGACAACATTGAACAATTTCCACAGAGAATTGTACAAGGATACATTTACTTGAAAAACAGTAGTTTGGTAACAGAATGACAGTTTGTGCTGTCTGTTAATAAACTAAATGTTTTGTTTGGCATACATTTTAAAGTAAAAACATCGGAGTCTCAGTGTCACTCTGTCACCGTGGAATTGCCCGCCTAGACCATTAAAGCCATGAGATGACAGTTGAGTTCACTTAAAATACCAAACTTGTTATTTAACCTTAAAATGTCTGCGTCGATCTACTTTACCTCTTAAAATGCAATGGTGTGAAACCCTGGGGGTTCCTCAAGCTTCCATCCGTCCTCTTTGGGGTGGCAACCTTTCCCTTGAGCTTCTGCAGGTTCACCATCTGCACCTTCAAGGTCGGTTTTGTTTTCCTACCACTGGTACGGACCGTGACAAGTGTTACAACCTTGTCCAGAAGTCCAGGCACCAACACTGCAGGCTCAGATGAAGTGGACTGACCCGCTCCTTCCTGTGGATTGTGACAGGATTTCCCTCCATCCTCCAACACCGGGTCTGTTTCAGGGGGTTCGATAGCCACCTCTCCTACAATCTCTTTAATCCCTATATCCTCTTTCTCAGACTTCAGGCTTTTTGTAAGTTCCTGCGTTTTGACCTCAGTGCCCTCTGTGTGAGCCTTCAGGTGTCTCACCATGGCCGACGCCCAGTTGAACTTCCTGTGGCACTGTGAGCACTGGTAAGCGCCTTGCTCCATATGGCTCTTCTTGTGCTCTGTGCGGGCTGACAAGGACTGAAAGGTCTCCCCACAGATTAAACAGTCGTAAACGCGCCCATCCTTATGTGTCTGTTTGTGCCTGTCCAGAGACTGCCTGAAGGAGAAACACCGTCCACACAGATGGCACACATACGGGCGCTCTCCTGTATGGATGACCTGATGAGCTATTAGTGCAGAGGCAAACTTGAAGCTCTTCTCACAGACAGAGCAGATGTGGGGCCCAGAGGATGTTTGGTGATGGGAGGATGCTGGGTCATTCTCAGCTTCTTCTAGATGTGAGTTGCTCTCCAAGTCCCCCTCTTCATGGTCCTCCATCACTTTCTCCTCTTCCTCCACTTCTTCAGCGGGCGTTTCTTTAGGCTCTTCTTCCTTGTCCTCCATGGTCTGTCCTTCGTCATCGTTCCCATCCTCCACCTCCTCCTGACTCAAACCTAATTCAACCTCTTCATAATCAGTCAGAGTTACAATTTCCACATCGAAGTCATCCACAAACTCCTCCAAGGGATCTGACTGGTTGTCACAGGTAGTCTGCTCAGTGCTGATCATGGTTCTACTGTGTGGCGGGATGGAGAGAGAGGACAGGATGCAGTCGCCCATGGCGCAGGGGGGTACTGTTCAAAGAGAGGATGCTACAATTAAAGTCAATCCATTTGGATGAATGCCATGTTCAGTTTTAAAACTGCACGGATACATTTGCTACGTGTCACCCACCATGTTGCTCCAAATGTCCAAGACGTTTATGGTGCTGGAGAAGACTCTTCAGATCTGCTGGATGAGATATAACATGGGCACAATCATCCAAGACTGAGGGGGCAGTACCGAGCCATGCCATTGTCTGGGGGATAGATCAAATAATAGATATCTACTGAATATTCCACTTCACATGGTTCCTTGCACAGTTTAATTAATCTGGTACAGCACAATGATTATTAAACAGTAGGTGTGAATAGAAGGTATTCTTTCCCTCACCTGTGCGAGGTCAGGGGTCGGTAACAGTTGAACCAATCTGGACAGGAACTCCCACAGTAGAGTCTGCAGCTCGATGTCATATTGTGGTCCATACTCCACTGGGAATATCTCCTGAGGGACACAGATGAGGAAGAAAACCCCTCCACATTGTTTAATATACAGGTAAATGCAATGCAAAACACTTTACTTCATTGACCTGTAAATCCAATGCAAGAGGACATGTGTTCTGTGAAGTCTCACTGTGAAAAAATGCTCTCTCTCATCAGGGTCTTTAAGCAGGGTCTGGACCAGCTCCAGAAAATGAGTCTCTGACGACTCCACCTCTGTGTCACTTACCTGTAGGATACATCAAACAAGGACACATTTGTCCAACATACAGTGTATCTATAGCAGTGCATTTCACTCCAGTCTACTCCTCCAGGAAGAAGGTATTCATTGACGATCAACTTACATCATTACTGAAGTGGGTAAGTGGTTGAATCATGTACAGCTGGGTTAAGATGACCTGAGGTTCTACAGGATGCTCACTGCGACACAACTCCAGAATGTGCTGCAATAACACATACCCCATGCACCGTTATTCATTAGTTATATAGTTATAGTAGGTCAGACTGTTACCATGGTCACCCCATGGCTTTTCAGTCTGAAAAAGTCACCCTAAAAAATATGCAGTAGTCTCTACAAGCCAGAATGTTGAATAAAATGACATTTACACTCAATTTACCGGTTGTCCGTGCTGTTGTCCTTTTGGCAGTAGAAAATAAAGATAATATTTCCACGGTTTGTATTGTCTATCTCCTGACGCATTGCACATGATGCACAATATGCAAACAATAGCCGAACGTAACCAAACGTTGTCGACCGAAGCATGTCCACTTCGCAATCAGCTGGAAGCGCATGTGATATACTACAAATGAAAAGTTGTCATCGTTTGGTCACGCTTGGCCATTGTTTAGATATTGTGCACGTGTTTACGTCCCATGCATCAGTATTGAAAACGTATACGGAGAACTGAAAGTCGGGCTAATAACACCTCCCTGTGGATATTTTCTCACCGATGACCTCCGACATAAGGATAGAAATCAGCAGACAACAGGTAGTTTGTCTAAATGAAGTTTATTCAACATTCTGACTTGTAAAAGGACTGTTTTGAAATGATTGTGCCTACACGAAACTACATCTTCCACTCTCGGATTCTAAAAGGACTGTTTTGAAATGAGTGTGCCTACACGAAACTACATCTTCCACTCTCGGATTCTAAAAGGACTGTTTTGAAATGAGTGTGCCTACACGAAACTACATCTTCCACTCTCGGACTCTAAAAGGACTGTTTTGAAATGAGTGTGCCTACACGAAACTACATCTTCCACTCTCGGACTCTAAAAGGACTGTTTTGAAATGAGTGTGTCTACACGAAACTACATCTTCCACTCTCGGACTCTAAAAGGACTGTTTTGAAACGAGTGTGTCTACACGAAACTACATCTTCCACTCTCGGATTCTCAAAGTTATACATAAGGGCTCTATCTATGCCTCTACACTCACTCATTAGGGTTGTAACACTCACCCTTGCTCGCAATCCCAAAATAAGTTGGGCCCTGTGCCTATAGATCAGCAACTCAGGGACCATCTCTGTCACCAGGGAGACAAACTCTGCCAGCATTGCATAATTCATGGCATCTCGCTGTTGCACCACCTGCCATATGGACGCGGACATAAGCTGAATGGGTGGAACCAAGAGGCAGAGGGAGAGGAGAGGGAGACCTAAAACAGCATGGGAAAATGAATAATAAGGGTGCAATCAGAACGTCAAACGCATACACTGTATATACAAAAGTATGTGGACACCCCTTCAAATTAGTGGATTTGGGTATTTCAGCTAAACCAGTTGCTGACTGATGTATAAAATCTAGCACAAAGCCATGCAATCTTCATAGACAAACATTTTCAGTAGAATAGCCTTACTGAAGAGCTCAGTGACTTTCAACGTGGCACCGTCATAGGATGGCAACATTCCAACAAGTCAGTTCGTCAAATTTCTGCCCTGCTAGAGCTGCCCCAGTCAACTGTAAGTGTTGTTAATGTGAAGTGGAAACTCTAGGAGCAACAACAGCTCAGCTGCAAAGTGGTAGGCCACACAAGCTCACAGAACGAGACCGTTGAGTGCTGAAGCGCGTAGCTCATACAATTTGTCGGTCCTCGGTTGCAACACTCAATAGAGTTCCAAACTGCCTCTGGAAGCAATGTCAGCACAAGAGCTGTTTGTCGGGAGCTTCGTGAAATGGGTTTCCATGGCCGAGCAGCCACACACAAGCCTAAGGTGCAATGCCAAGCTTCAGCTGGAGTGGTGTAACGCTTGCCGCCATTGGACTCTGGAGCGTTCTCTGGAATGATGAATCACGCGTCACCATCTGGTAGTCCAACGACGAATCTGGGTTTGGCGGAGTCCAGGAGAACACTACCTGTACGAATGCATAGTGCCAACTATAAAGTTTGGTGGAGGAGGAATAATGATCTGGGGTTGTTTTTCCATGCTAGACCCCTTAGTTCCAGTGAAGGGACATCTTAACACTACAGCATACAATGACATTCTAGACGATTCTGTCCTTTCAACTTTGTGGCAAAAATTTGGGGAAGGACCTTTCCTGTTTCAGCATGACAATGCCCCCGTGCACATAGCGAGATCCATAGAGAAATGGTTTGTCGAGATCGGTCTGTAAAGAACTTGACTAGCCTGCCCTGAGCCCTGACCTCAACGAACACCTCTGGGATGAATTGGAACGCCGACTGTGAGCCAGGCCTAATCGCCCAACATCAGTGCCCAACCTCACTAATGCTCATGTGGCCGAATGGAAGCCAGTCCCCGCAGCAATTTTCCAACATCTAGTGGAAAGCCTTCACAGGATGTCTAGTGGAGGCTGTTGTTATAGCAGCAAAAGGGCGACCAACCCCATATTAATGCCCATGACTTTTCAATTTTCGAGGAGCAGGTGTCCACAAACTTTGTCATGTGTTGTACCTTCATTGGCTTGGAAAGAGTATTTCAAAAGAACATTGTAAACAATTTTAAAATCAATCTGCAACATAGCTAGTGCATTATCTGAAATGGTTAAATAACGTTTCACAACAGTCTTGTGTAATTGAATGTAGCTTATGCATCTTAATTATGGGTACTGGGGCATATTCAGTGGAGCAAATGTTCATAATTGTTGTAGAAATACGTGAGTACTGCTTGTGTCCTGTGGATTTCATTTTTGACTGCAAACAGGCTGTGAACATGGTGTCTTGCCGAACATACCCCAAAATAACTCAAGTAGCAAATAGTATATGCAGCGGCTGGCATATTTGCATGGTCATTTATTAGATACAGCCTACCTGCATTGTCCGCTGCCGAAAATTCCGAGTCCATTTTGTCGCGTGGGCCAAATGCTGACTGTTGTTACAAAAGTTAGATGGAGGATCCCGTTAGACGACGGGATTTAATGCATCGGTTCCTTCCTGAACGCTACAGATTGTAGCAAATAATGTTGTGAACACTACGTTTGCTTTGCCTACGAATGTTTTACTAATAGTAAACCAGTTAATAACATGCTTGTAGCCACGAACGACAAGCAATCCGGAAGTGATCCTGGAATTACTGCGCGTCACAAAGGACCTGTCATCGGAAATGCATCGGATAGTTCACCTAGGAATGATTTAACCGGCATCCAACAGATCTTCTGCACAAAGCTACCCAAAGTTTTCACGACATGGGCCTAACCTGTACCCCCCGCCCAATTGATTTCATTTTAATTACTGGTATGTGTGTCAGAGAGACAGAGGGCTACAAAGTGGAACAAAATGTATTGTGCTGGGAACTGTAAAGACAAGGAGACAAGTTGGCATCCACCTAAGGCTGGTTCATTACCGTAACAGAACATTTTACTCATCTTTGACATTCTTCAAAAGTTTTTGACAAACATTTTAATTTACCAGCTCTTCTAATAGACCAGCTACTGATTGACTAATTGGATGATCATAGCACTTATTTTAGTTTTACAATAAAATAAAATAAGTCAAGGACATGATTGAGTTGCAACTCCCTTTGATCAGACAAAATAATAATTGACAGCTATATTTCAATGGCCATGAGCCAGACTGACAAGATAACTTATTTTAGAGATCTAATGGTGTTGAAAGACCTTCCTTGACAGAGACATTGTAGAATATAATAGATGTGAAGGTAAATTTACTTGAATTGTGTCTGCCATTTTTGCCAATTGTGCTGCTGCCCTTACTTCACGCTTGGTTGGAATTTTCTCCAAAGTCTGAGCTCTGGCCTGCCTCTGACCCCGAGTGGTTCTCCATGTGTTTCTTCAGTTTGGACGAGGTGGGAAAGTTTTTCATACACTGGTTACAGACAAATGTCTGCACCCCTGTATGAAAGCGTTTGTGTCGTGCCAAGTCTGACGAACTCCTAAACTTCAGCTGACAATCAGGGCAGGGGTAAGGGCGTTCCCCGGTGTGAATGCGGATGTGTAGTTGTACCTCTGCGGGGGTGAGAAATGTCTTCCCACAGTGGACGCAGGGGAATGGTCTTTCCCCTGTGTGTATGAGATGGTGCCTGGTCAAAGCGTATGGTTTGGTGAATCCTTTCCCACAGTAAGAGCAAGGGTAAGGGCGCACGCCGGTGTGGGAGATGATATGTTCCTGTTGGGATTTTTTGCTCTTAAACCTCTTGTCACACTGATTGCAAGCGTACGGTCTCTCATCAGTGTGGGAGCGGTGGTGCTTGGACAGCTCCCCCTGGGACAGAAAGCTCTTCCCACACTGAGAGCAGAGGAAGGGTCTCTCCCCGGTGTGCATTCTCTCATGTCTGCTCAGGATGGATATCAATGTGAACCTCTTGGGACAGTAGGAGCACTGGAAAGGCCTCTCGCCCGTGTGAACTATTTGGTGTTTCTTGAGCAGGAAGAGGAAGGAAAAGCATCTCCCACACTGGTTGCACTGGTGCGGTCGCTCGCCGCTGTGGGAGAACATGTGCCTCTTCACATCAGCTTTGCGCGTATAGCTCTTGTCGCAGTGCGGGCACTTGAACTGCCGCTTGACCAGGTGGGTCTGCCGGTGTTGGGAGCGAGCCAGCAGGGAGTGGAAGCTTTCTCCACACTGCTGGCAGATGTACTGGAGGCTGGTCCCGTGGCTCTTCCTGTGCTCCAGCAACTCAGAGGAGGAGGGGAAGCTCTTGCCACAGATGGAGCAGAGGTGGGGCAGGTCGCTCTCGCCCAGGTGGGAACTTCTGTGGTGGGCTGTCAGAGAGCGGAGGTTGGCAAAGGAGCTCCCGCACTGCTGGCAGGGGAAAGAGATGGATGTCCCACCATGTTTCTTCTCATGCTTGGTCAGGTCCCACGAATGCTGGAAGGTCCTGTCGCATTGAGAGCAGTGGAAAGGTCTCTCACCCGTGTGGGTGAGCTGGTGTCTCCTCACATCGGAGGAGCGAGTGAAGAGCCTACCGCACGTGGCGCATGTGTGGGACTTATGGTAGCCTTTTGCTTTCGTGGGAATCCCAGCATTACCGGTTTGATTCTCAGAGTTCTCGGTTATTAAAGTTTTTGAAGAAAGGAGAGGTTTGATTGATGTGAATATCTGGCCAGTGTTGTCAGGACATGGTGAAACCTCTGCTCTGTTTTTCCCAGACACATTGGGCTTGTTGTACTCCTCTGTGTGAATGCTTTGCATGTGGAGGTGAAGGCTCTTTTCCTCCACACTGTGGTAGGCACACTTCGGGCAGGTAAAGGGGGTCACCTCGTCAGATCCACCTGGGAGACAGAAGTCAGACAAGGCGTGTTTTATTTGCATGGCTTGGGAATTAAATAAAGGGCATGCTCATTGAAAAATATATTGAGACCACACAATGAAAGACATACAAACATCTTCCAAACATTCATATTTTTTCCACATTTTGGTCCCTCAGTTGTTGCTACTGTGAATATGTACAGTTGAAGTCAGAAGTTTACATACACCTTAGCCAAATACATTAAAACTCAGGTTTCACAATTCCTGACATTTAATCCTAGTAAAAATTCCCTGTCTTAGGTCAGTTAGGATCACCACTTTATTTTAAGAAATGTGAAATGTCAGAATAATAGTAGAGAATGACAGTCCCAGTGGGTCAGAAGTTTACATAAGGCATTGCCTTTAAAATTGTTTAAGTTGGATCAAACATTTTGGGTAGCCAGCCTTCCACAAGCTTCCCACAATAAGTTGGGTGAATTTTGGACCATTCCTCCTGACAGAGCTGGTGTAACTGAGTCAGGTTTGTAGGCCTCCTTGCTCGCACAAGCTTTTTCAGTTCTGCCCACACATTTTCCATAGGATTGAGGTCAGGGCTTTGTGATGGCCACTCCAATACCTTGACTTTGTTGTCCTTAAGCCATTTTGCCACAACTTTGGAAGTATGCTTGGAGTCATTGTCCATTTAGAAGACCCATTTGCAACCAAGCTTTAACTTCCTGACTGATGTCTTGAGATGTTGCTTCAATATAACCACACAATTGTCCTACTTCATGATGCCATCTATTTTGTCAAGTGTACCAGTTCCTCCTGCAGCAAAGCACCCCCACAACATGATGCTGCCACCACTGTGTTTCACAGTTGGGATGGTGTTCTTAAGCTTGCAGCCTCTCCCTTTTTCCTCCAAACATAACGATGGTCATTATGGCCAAACAGTTCTATTTTTGTGTCATCAGATCAGAGGACGTTTCTCCAAAAAGTACGATCTTTGTCCCCATGTGCAGTTTCAAACCATGGCGGTTTTGGAGCAGTGGCTTCTGCCTTGCTGAGCGGCCTTTCAGGTTGTTGTTATAGGACTTGTTTTACTGTGGATATAGATACTTTTGTACCCGTTTCCTCCAGCATCTTCACAAGATCCTTTGCTGTTGTTCTGGGATTGATTTCCACTTTTCACACCAAAGTACGTTCATCTCTAGGAGACAGAACGCGTCTCCTTCCTGAGCGGTATGACGGCTGCGTGGTCCCATAGTGTTTATACTTGCGTACTATTGTATGTACAGACGAACGTGGTACCTTCAGGCATTTGGAAATTGCTCCCAAGGATGAACCAGACTTGTGGAGGTCTACAATTTTTGGCTGGGCTGATTTCTTTGGATTTTCCCATGATGTCAAGCAAAGAGACACTGCGTTTGAAGATAGGCCTTGAAATACATCCACAGGTACACCTCCAGCTTCAAAAGCTGTGACATCATTTTCTGGAATTTTCCAAACTGTTTAAAGGCACAGTCAACTTAGTGTATGTAAACTTCTGACCCACTGGAATTGTGATACACTGAATTATAAGTGAAATAATCTGTCTGTAAACAATTGTTGGCAAAATTACTTGTGTCATGCACGAAGTAGATGTCCTAACCGGCTTGCCAAAACTATAGTTTGCTAACAGGAAATTTGTGGAGTGGTTGAAAAATGAGTTTTAATGACTAACAACCTAAGTGTGTGTAAATTTCTGACTTCACTGTATATAACCATTTCCCTGATGACTGTCAGAATAGTCACTTTCATGAATAGTTGGAGAGATCATTATTACCGGCTTCTCTTCCCCTGGGTGAGATGACATAAACCATGCTTGAGGCCTCACCGTTGTTCCTGTGATTAAAAACGAAAACAAAAATATCACTAATTTGATGACAAAATGGCAGATTCCTTTTTAAATGACAGTACTCCTATTCTCTAATCATCACTCATACTTGTTCTCAGTGTTCTTTTTCCTCCTCCAAGTTCTTGGCGTCTTCGACTGCAGCCGTGTAGACCGCCTCACATTTGACGTCGCAGGTTGTTGGGTTTGAAAGTTGACCACATGGGACGTGTCCTTCCCTTCCTGGTTCCCACATACAATCACAGTCTCCGATTGGCCGTCCTGATCTGCCACCACCTCATCTTGGACATCTTTTTTGACTGCTACAGTCTCTGTCCCAGTTCCAATGTCTTCACTGATATTAACGGCTTCATCTGCTTGCTCCACCGGAACACTCACTGTGTCCATCTCTTCCTCGGCTGCACTCATCTCCTCCCCCACGTAGCCATATTCTTCAACGACTGTCATCTCCAGATTCATATCCTCAGCTTTAAGTTCAACCACCTCCTCCCGCAGTGGAGAGGCGTTTGACGGTACGTATTCCTCGTTCATCGTCTCTACAATCTCTTCTTCCACCTCTGTTCCAACCTCCACTTCAGTGTAAACTGTTACTACTACCGCATCAGTGTCCTCTAAAGACATGGGGCCCAGCACGTCTGCCGAGTTATGTGACGACTCTGACCGGATGACAAAAGTGGTCGGCTCAGTGGTGACCACCATTTTAGGGGTGGACAGAGAGGAGAGGATGCTGTCGCCCATGGAGGAGGAGAGAGCAGCTGAACGAGAGAAGACAAGAACTGTGTCATAAAAAGACCTGTGAGTTTTAAACAGTACTGTGCTACAAAACGTTGCATCATGATTTGGTAATCATTACAGGAGACTTACAAGGTTCTTTTAAATGTCCAAAACTGTTATGGTGCTGGAGAATGAGGTTCAGATTCTCTGGGGTAGACTGCATACACTCCTCCAGGACTGAAGGGGCAGAGCTGAGCCATGTCGCGGTCTGAAAGGGAATGTCTTTTAGAAATGCATTTTATATTCAATCACCGTAGCCTAAAGAATTGTGTTTGTCTTCCCAAAATGTACTATTCCTAACCTGTGCTAGATTTATGCATCATCCAATATCAGAAAGGCTCAATTGCCAGAAGCTATAAATGCCACAATGCTCAATACCTGCTTGAGGTCTGGTACTGGAAACAGTTGTTCCAGTCTGGAGAGGAACTCCCATGTTAACGTCTGTACCGCTGTGTCATAATGTCGGCCATATTGTTCCGGGAACACCTCCTGTTGGGGGAACATTATTTAAATGGAGGCAAGGCGATGGATTGTAACTTCAAGTACTTTTTTTCTTGAAGGCCTGGACGAGTAACTTTTCCCGGGCGTGACACTCCCATTGTTTTCAGTAAAACCTTGGCGTAAGCAGCGCGGTCCTGCAAGAGGCTCACAGCGCCGAGTGTAAAATTACCTGAAAGAAACACTCCCTCTCAATTGGGTCCTTCAGCAGTGATTGGACAAGCACCACAAAATTTGATTCAGATGCTTCCACCTCTGCGTCTCTGTACTACAAGACAGTAAACAGATACAATCATCTCATCACATAGTGGCTGTGTGCACTCAAATCCACTTGGAAAACAACCAAGTTCTGTTCTAAAAGGACTATAGCCCACTTACTCCTGTGCATCCCGGAGTAGCAGTGGGCATGCTGTCCAGGTAAGGTTGGATGGTTTGAGGGTCGGCAGGGCCTCGGCACAGCTCCAGAACCAACTGAATCACACAGTAGAAACAAGTATTAACTGTGGTACAAACCTGTAGCTGGAGAAACCATGTCATTGTCATCTCTCAATCAACTCAGGTGGGGAGTACCCATTCATAGGATTGCAGACAGTTACATAATGTATAGAACAGACCCAATTCTCTACTCATCATCATAGGAAATTCTCTCTCTTCTGTTCAATATATTTCATTTGTGCTTTTCAGGGCTCTCCAGCCAACTGAATAACCCTATGCCCCCTGACTCGTCTCTCACCCGTGCTCTCAGACCTAGAATGAGCTGAGCTCTATGTCTGTGGCTCAGCAGCTCTGGAATGGCCTCTGTCACCAGAGTCACAAACTCCTCCAACTTCTCATAGTGCCTCACATCTCTTTGCTGAGCCACCTGCCACATGGCAGCAGACAGGAGCCGCAAGGGTGGAACCAGGAGGTGCAGAGAAGAAAGACTGAGAACTGGATCTGAAATGTAGGTGTACAAATTGACAAACATTCAATCAGAAGTCAAAACACTGTTCAAAATATATACAGTAGTAATATATCATTATGTCTGTCAGCTAATGATGCGGACAATAATTTCTCATCTCGTCGTTACAGGATGGGGCTCCATAGAATAGAAGCATCAGACATGAGCCTTTGTCAGGATTAATTTGCATTAAGCAATAACTTTACTATTCAAATAGTCTTTACTTTAAATTGATAGCTAGTTAGATAGGATTACAAGCACACTTGGCTTAACAATGCAGTCATAACCGATTTTAGCCGGGGATCAACTGATAGCAGACTTTGCCACTTTTTACATGAGGCTTTTGATATTAGTTCTGCAGATATTAGCTAGCATGGTAACGTTAGCTAGAAGTTATTTTATTACACACCATTGACGTCTTTAGATAGTCCACATGCATCCATGGCTATAAATATACGTATGTAAAAGCGCAGAATAATTTGAAAACAAAATGATTTGACTGCTCCCCAACGAGCGAAGTAACATTGATCTACTTCCCCAAAACTTCCGGTACCCAAGACTGGACTCAATTTTCGTTCCGCCTGTACCTTTTCCAAAATAGAAGTCCTAGAAAAGAATAAGCTCTCCAAGCTGCCGGCCTACATTACTACTAACATGGCTCTGTTAGATTTTAGTTGATTTCCTTTGGAAAAATATTGTAGCCTACCGCAAGACAAAAAAAGCAACGTTACTTTTATTACCTTTATTGCCTAATGAATACTCCGTTAAAGATAGAGGAGTTTTGCCTCTGGGGGTGCTGATGAGCCAAAATGTGTCCCTTGGAAAAGGAATTACTGTATCGTCTATTGACCCGAGATAGCAGATTGATTAATATTATGTATATCAGCCATAAAGACAACACTCGAGCCTACATTTGAGAATAAATATTTTCCCTCATTGTTGAACATAAGAGTAGAGGCCTGGCACTCGCCTCTCATCAACCAGCCTGTGTACCGGTAGCAACTGTCCTCTTCATTCTGCAAAGGAAGGTGTGCAATACTTCTCTCTTTTTTAATGTCAAAACAAGGTGAGTAATCTAAATAAAATAATATACCCTTTGATGTATGATTCCTGGCAGCAAAAAGCACATCTCAAATATACAATCAAGTTCCAAGCTGTGACAGAATTAACAATTCACAGTATGAGGCTCAACTCTTGTTGTTACAGACCTCTAATACAAATGGCCTGTCTTACTTTACATTCCAAAAAACATATTAATAGCAATGACACACCAATATCCTCAACAAACAGCCTCAACTGCTGCATGAGTTCGCTCGTGTGTACGCAGAAGATGCAATCTGTTGTAAGCCTTCCCACATTCAGTACACACGTATGGCTTCTCTCCCGTGTGGCTGAGCATGTGTCTCTTCAGTGGAGTGGTGCTGTTATAGCGATTTCCACACACGCTGCAGGAGTAGGGCTTCTCTCCTGTGTGTATGCGCTTATGTACTGTAAGATAGCAGGACTGGGTAAAACTCTTCCCACACTGCTCACATTTGAATGGTCGTTCTCCAGTGTGGTAACGCTGATGTTTCACCACTTCGGAGTAAGTTAAGAAACTTTTACCGCACTGAGAGCACATATGTGGCCTCTCCCCTGTATGCATGCGATTATGCCTGGTCAGATCAGTCGACTTGGAAAATCTCTTCCCACACTGTGAGCAGGGGAAAGGACGCTCCCCTGTATGAGTCTGTAAGTGTTTCTTTAAAAACCGATTGGCCTTGAAAGTCTTTCCACACTCGAGACAAGGGAAGGGTCTCTCCTCTGAGTGACATTGAAGGTGTTTTGACAATTCACCAGAGGACAGAAATCTTTTTCCACAGTCAGGGCAAAGAAATGGTCTCTCTCCTGTGTGAATTCTCTCATGTCTAGTCAAGATCTGTAGTTGTGTGAATCTCTTTGGACAATGAGAGCACTGGTAAGGCCGCTCACCTGTATGAGTTCTCTGGTGTTTGATCAAGTTCGATAGCCTTGAGAAATTTTTAGGACAATGGGAACACAGAAATGAACCCTCTTCCTTATGAGCATTCAAATAGTGTTGCCTAAGACAAACTAGCTGCGTGAAGTTAATTTTGCATATTGAACACTGGAATGGTCGCGCGCCATTGTGCATTTGCATGTGTTTTGTGAGGGCATCAGAGTTTTGGCATTTCTTCAAACACTGGTTGCACTGCAGCGGGTCACCACCGGAGTGAATCAACTGGTGTCGCTTCATTTGAGATATCTGACTGAAAGACATGTCACATTCTGGACATTTGTGTTCACCCTCTTCGCTGGGACACTGCTCACTCTCAAGGCCTGCTGGGAGGTTTAACTTGATCGCAAAGTCATCAGAGACTGGCGACTCTGCTAAATGAGCCACACTGCAGTGTGTCTTTAGATCTTCCTCCCGATCGAAGCCCTCTCCACACGCGCAGCACTGGAACGGCCTTGACCCTAGGCCCTTTCGCTGGTGTCTTTTCAAGTCGAAGGAGTACTGGAAAGTCTTCCCACATTGGATGCACCTGTAAGGCCGCTCCCCAGTGTGGGATCTCTGGTGTCTCCTCATATCTGTCGCTCGAGAGAAGGTCTTTCCACACACAGAGCATGTTTTGGAGTGTGATGTATGCCTGCCAGACTTCCCCAGTGTGTGGGGAATGTCTGAGAGACATGGGTTCAGAGGGGTGCTGCTGGAAGACCCTGGAGGGGTTTCTGTTTCATTTTCTCCAGCAGCAAGCATCCTTCTGTACTCCTCTGGGTGAAGCGCTTTAAGGTGTTGCCGGAGGTTCACCTCGTCGGCATGGTTAAAAGAGCACTGAGAGCAGGCGAAGACCAGAGAGGGAGCCTCCACCGTCCCACCTGCAGGGGAACAGAGAAAGGAGCATACTGTATATTTAGAAAGTTATCAAATTATAATCCAACTTATTCTAAACCAGGCATCTGGATCATATTCAACATTGCCAAATCTATTCAATTAAAATGATGAAACATTCAGAGAATTCTAACGATATCCAAGTGTACCTATAGTACCATAGAAACCTTGTGTTGATATAACATTGCAAACCTTTATTTCCATTCATTGTGGAGCTGTCAGAAGTGGCGCTGAGGTCTTCAGAGTCTTCCCTAAAGATAGCGATAAAGCACAATTGACACTGCCCTTGATTGATTTTATTTGACAGTTTAACAAAGCCATAGAAAGTACAAACATTTTTCAAACGTGACAGGGATAACACAATGAAGTCAATGACACATTTCCATTGCAATCCTTTTAAAGTAAATGGTGAAATTGCTTTAAAACCCTAAGTCCCCTCCCACCCCTCATTCTTACCTTGGGTCTGGAGACCGGAATAAAGGGACACCCCAGGTCCCATTAGCCTCCTCCAATGCCTTGAGCTGCCCTCCATTGGGACCTCTTGATCCCACTGTCTTCATCTGGAGTCTTGTGTTTCTTCTCAGTGGTTGAGAGGGGGAGGACATTTGGAGAGGCAGGACACTGACGTCCAGTCTCTGGAACCCTAATGTGGGTTTTTGGTGCAGACAGGATGGGACCAGTTCTGGCTGGTTCATTACTTCTTGTGGCGTACATTGGGAACTTCCTTGATCCGTGACAGTTTGGGGGACATAACCAGCTTCATTTCTCTCCTGCTCGTCCTTCTCAAGCCCCTCCTCTGTGAAATCATTTTCTTCATGTGGGTTCTCATTGTGGTTGGACGGTCTGTCAATTGTATTCTCTGCACATATAGGCCCAACTAACTCTGGATGTTCAACATGCTCCACCTCCTCATAAATCATTTCCACCTCTCTATTCATTGACTCCAGATCCACACACACATCCCCCACCTCTGCGCAGAAAACGGCTTCCTCTATGTTCATGGCACTGGTTTTCTCTGAAACAAGCTCAGCGTCTCCGTTAGGATGCCCCACTTCCTCACAAATAACCTCCACTTCTCCCTCTTGACGTTCTTCCTCGCTTGCATTGGCTACCATCTCCCGCTCTTCCCCATTCAAGTCAGCCTGACTGTCTCTTTGGTTCTGTGACTCAGTCTTCTCTATACTAAACTCCCTTTCCTCTCTGGTGTATGTACAGGTCCCCAGCTCCACTTCTGCATACTCAGTCACTACTACAGACTCTGTTTCCATCTCTTCACCATATAAGGCTGGGTCCATACAACCATCCATCAACTCTGATTGGATCTCTGTTTCTGTCTTTCTAGTGGCCGCCACCACTACCGGTGTGAGAGACAGAGAGGAGAAGATGCAGTCGCCAGCAGAGGAGGAAGAAGTTGCTGATTGAGAGGTAAAAGGAGACAATTACAGTGAGATGTTATTTATTTTAATAAACTGCTGGGATATGAATAAAGGGGGAATGTTACAATCCTAAAAGCATTTCCTTGAATCATTCAAATGTAACAATTTGCATACCTCCTTTACTAATTCTGGATGTTTTTTTTTTTTAAAGTGGTTTACCATTGGTGTCCAAATATCCTAGTTCTCTATGATGTTGCAGTAGAGTCTTCAACTGCAGAGGCTGAGATAGAGAGTTGACACACTCTTCCAAGACAGAGGGGCCAGCATTGAGCCAAGACACTGTCTACGAGATGGGGAGCACACATTCATATAATATGCAATCAATCAAAATCGGTCCAGTTGTTCTTCAATAAAATATTCTAAATGCCCATTATCTTAAATAAAATGCTCCAAGATGTCTCATCATGTCTAATACATAAACTGAGTAACCAATGCAATGTTTTGTGAAGAGTGCTGCAGTGCTCCACATGAGATGTGTCAGCATGTTAATTCATCGTGGGCATTATGACATGAAAGAAAGATGCAGACATTCTTTATGCAAACATTCAAACAAGACAACTTTATTCACAAGCTCATGCTTGATAACGGAGGTCTGAGGAGTGGTCTAATGACGAGGTTCTGCCTGAGTACCTGTTTGAGGTCTGGTACTGGAAGGAGCTGCTCCAGCCTGGAGAGAAACTCCCACATTAATCCTTGCAGGGCAGAGTCATACTTGGGTCCATAGTCTACAGGAAACACTTCCTAATGGGAGAGATGAAAAAGACAGGGGGGGGTCAATTATTTGGCTGGCTACTTTTCACATAGAATTTTTCTTTCAAATATTAAATGTAGCCTAAGAACATGAAGCGGTAGGTTTATTATCACAAAAAAACATAGAAAATGTAGCCTAGATACTACTGGTTTCATCTGTTTTGTTATACCAATGTTGACAGACCATACAAATGTTCAAACTTTGGTGTTTAAAAAACCATATACTGACCTGGAAGAAATGTTCCCTCTCAACTGGGTCTTGGATAAGAGTTTGTACCAGTGCAAGGAAATTTGATTTAGAGGCTTCCGCTTCTGCACAACAAAACTGGGGAAATAACCTCTTGAATAAATGTACTGTAATTCTGACAAGATCGAGTGAGAGAACATCATTACAGAGGATTGAGGAATATCTTAAGACTCACGTCTGGATCCCCCGGATGTGATCTTGCAGCGTGGATCCTGTCCAGATGGCTCTGAAGTCCTGCTGTCTGCTCCGTGCGGCACAACTCCAAAACCAACTGGAGGAAAAAAAACAGATTAATCCTACAAGAACACTGTTGGGTGAACAACTTGGCCTAACCTTTCTCTTCAAATTTTCCATTACCTGTTGTTTCATGAATAAAATAGAATTCCTTGCAACTCATTACTAAATTAACCATGTTCTTTTCAAGTCACAGGACAAATCTGGATATATAGATTTTGTGGTTTTCATTCCTGGTCCTTTTGGACAGTGAAAAATGTGTGCGTGTGGGCGCTACGACAGAGTCAAAGTTACTGCAAATAATCATCACCTCGGTCTCTCACCTTTGCTCGTAAGCCCAACATGAGCTGGGTTCTCTGTCTGAAACTGAGCAGCTCTGGAACGGTCTCTGTAACAAATGTCACAAACTCTTCCAGCTTCCCGTAGCCCATTATATCCCCTCGTTGGGCCACTTGCCACATTGCTGCAGAAAACAGCCGCAGCGGTGGGATGAACAGGCGCAGGGCAGGTAGAGGAAAAGATAACCCTATGAATGAACATATCGCAGGCAGTAAGCAGCTGCACTGACTGGGCTAAACAAGAGCACACATTGCTAGGCTATGACTAGAAAGAGGAAAACATTGATACTACTTGCTATAGCTAACTACGCATTGCATTTTAAATAGATTGCAATAGAATGCGGATCGCATAAAAGCGATCACAAATGGAAATATGCATTGAATCCATACAGTTACACCATAAGTAGCTAGCTACAGGGCTACAATTGGAAAGTTGGCTTGCTAGCTGGAATCAGTTCCCTGCGACAACTATAAACTTACCCGTATTCACCACCGGCTCCGTTAAATTCCTATAATCCATTATTATCAGTCACAGGGACGTCCTAAACTAAACTCAAGCAATCATTGATTCATTTGGCTGAAATATCTGTTTACCTGGAAGTTATTTTATTTTTTTCTCATTTTGCAGGAAGTCGCTTAAAAAAACATTAGTTCCGGTCTATATTCGCCTTCAGAATAAAAGTTACGATCATGGGAAACGGTATATCACAGATTGAACAATGAGACAGGTACTGGATGTATAAATATGAAGCATCCGCTTGGCCTTTCCACTCGGAAGCCCACTGACGGGCAATGGGAGAAGATGGAACGAGATGGATTTTGGCCTACATTCTGAACATTTTCTCATTAATGAAACATTTGATCTCAATACAGTTTTCTGTTCCCAAAACTAAAATATGTTATGAATAGAGTGGTCTAAATTTTGTCAACGTTTTTTTTAAGCGCGTTATTTAGGAGTGAAAAGTCGAATTGAGTAATTCCACACGTGCATTTCAGAGTGGGCGTTCCCTAACGGATATATGCAGATATTTGCTAGAACGGGCCAATAGGATCTCGCTCTCTCGTGCTTGGCTCTGCCCACCTCCTTGCATGTTCTTCCTACGAAAACTAATCTGTTCCCATTGGAAACTACAGGCTGTGGTCTATCTTGTTTTAGTTATACAAATCTCTGGCTATATCGTCTCTAGTAATCAGTGAATCATCTCACAGATGCTGATATAATGCAATAAACTCCTCTGATGTTGCCCTTTTTTTTTTTTTTAATTCAAATGACAAAAACAGCACGTTTCATACAATATTAAAATAAAGGTTAATAAAAGAAATGTAACCATACAAATAAAGAGTGCATTCTTAATGAAAAGTTCAGCTATCACAGAAAAAACAATACTTGAAGTATTGGACTGGATATACCCACTATGATAAGTAGCTTAAAGGAAAATTACACCCAAAAACGATCTTTAAAAAAAAATGTAATTAGTCCATTGATGATGTTTCGCTTGTCAGGAATCAAGATTTTAAGATATGTAACTTTTAAAGTGCATTCGGAAAGTATTCAGAGCCCTTGACTTTTTCCACATTTTATGTTACAACCTACACAATACCGAAGGTTACATATGTAACCACGGTTATGTGAGCTATTTGGATCACTCCAATATATTGGTATCACTCCACGGCGGAGGGATACATCCGAGGTGAGGATTAACAGATTTACTCCTGTGTACACCTGTGTCACGGCTGGGGTCCGCTCTTATATATATATATATATATATATATATATATATAAATAATCGAACCCATGGCTGTGACATGCGTTCTCTACATCATTTTTGAGGCGACTCTAGCACCGTAGAGGATTGGAGTGATCCAAATAGCTCACATAACCGTGGTTACATGCATAACTTTCGTTATATTTGACTATATTGGATCCCTCCAATATATTGGTATACCTGACCAGCCTGCGGCAAAATCCCAGTGCGGGACCGAGACGCAGGGGCCGTCAATGTGGAAGGGGAGGCCAGGACCGCTGAACCAACCGCAGAGGGAGGTGCCACATTTACCTGATAGTACTTAGCAAAACGTGCATGAGGACAAAGCAGACAAAGAGCTGGTCTGTTGTTCTAACTGACCGTGTCCCCTCCACATAGGCAGCCAGTGCCCTCACAGGGCACAACATGCCGGAGGGAGGCCCAGAATCCCCCGCCACTGCCGGGGGGTCGTAAGCAGACAGGATAAAAGTTATGTTCACATGCCTGTCTGATAGAACCTTCGGGAGGAATAAAGGGTTGGGGCGGAGAGATGTACTCCTCCCCCCTGGGTCCATCCAGTAGCACTCAGAACTTACTGAAAGAGCATGGAGCTCACCCACCCTCTTCATGGTAGTAATCGCTACCAAGAAGCCACCTTCATAGAGAGGTGTTTCAGGTAGGCAGACTCCAGCGGTTTGAAAGGCAGAATTGGATGAGTGCCAAGACCACATCCAGATCGCAGCTCGCCATTGAGCGGGTCCGTGCTGGACGCAGGCGATCTAAAGGACTCTCAAACCATGAGAAACAAGATTTTCTGGTCTGATGAAACCAAGATTGAACTCTTTGGCCTGAATCCCAAGCGTCACGCCTGGAAAAAACCTAGCACCATCCCTACAGTGAAGCATGGTGGCAGCATCATGCTGTTGGGATGTTTTTCAGCAGCAGGGACTGGGAGACTAGTCAGGATCAAGGAAAATATGTTTAGAGCAAAGTACAGAGAGATCCTTGATGAAAACCTGCTCAGGACCACAGACTGGGAAAGGTTCGCCTTCCAACAGGACAACGACCCTAAGCACACAGCCAAGACAATGCAGGAGTGGGTTCGGGATAAGTTTCTGAAAGTCCTTGAGTGGTCCAGCCAGAACCCAGACTTGAACCAGATACATCATTTTTGGAGTATCCTGAAAATAGCTGTGGAGCGACTCTCCACATCCAACCTGACAGAGCTTGAGAGGATCTGCAGAGAAGAACGGGAGAAACTCCCCAAATACAGGTGTGTCAAGCTTGTAGCGTCATACCCAAGAAGACTCGAGGCTGTAATCACTGCTAAAGGTGCTTCAACAAAGTACTGAGTACAGGGTCTGAATAATTATGTAAATATGATATCATTTTTTTTTTTTATATATATATATATTTGCAAACATTTCTAAAAAACTGTTTTTTGCTTTGTCATTATGGGGTATTGTGTTTAGATTAGAGGGGGAAAAACATTTTTTTTAAATAAAGCTGTAATGTAACAAAATGTCAAGGGGTCTAAATACTTTTCAAATGCACTGTACGTCAACAATGGACTAATGAAACAAATACCAAAATATATGTTTTTGGGTGGATTTGTCCATCAAGTAAATTCAGTTGCCCATTGGTCATTTAGATTCTCTTTACAAATGACTTACAATCAATACTTGCAGCCGACTCTACACAACATTTTAGATGATCTATTCAAAATATCCACTTAACTAATCTGACGGACCTAGTTATTAAATCTATCCAAAAGAAAAATAAAAAAAAACATTCAACAACTGATATGCAAATGTACAACAGTAACTCAATTTTCATTGAGGGAGTGAGTGAGTTGGTGAGCCTTGAGGCATCGAATTTGGGTGAAAGATTCCCCACATTCCCCACATACATGCTTCTCTGTATGGGTTTTCTGGTGCCTTTTCATATGATGAGAAAATCTGAAACGTTTGTCACAAACGCTGCATGAAAATGGCTTCTCTCCTGTGTGAAGTCGTTGGTGTGATTTCAGGTAACCTGACTGGATGAAGGACTTTCCACAGTCTTGACATTTGTATGGTCTCTCACCAGTATGGTATCTTTCATGCAACCTCCTTTCATTTGCTGTGATGAAGGTTTTTTCGCAATAGGAGCATGGAAATGGTCTTTCTCCTGTGTGAGTGAGTTCGTGTCTTTTTAATGACACTGCTTTGTAAAACTGCTTTCCACAGACTGTACAGGTAAATCTCACCCCCTCGTGAACTTGCTCAATGTGTGTATTCAGCTGAATCTTTGTCCGATAAGTCATGTCACACTGCGAACAAGAAAAGGGTTTCTCCTCTGAGTGAGTCCCCATATGCACCGACAGTTCAGAAGCGGCCCTGTAGCTCTTTCCACACTGCCAGCACAGGAACGGCTTTTCTCCTGTGTGCTTCCTACTGTGTATTGTTAGAGAATTGGCTGTTCTGAATTTTTCTGGACAAACAGAACACTGGTACAGGTACTCTCCCGAGTGAACCCTCTCATGGATGACAAGGTACGATAACTGAGTGAAGGTTTTCTCACATTGAGAGCAGGGGTATGGTCCTGTGAATTTATGTTGATGCAGATAGTGTTCTCTCAGACGCCCCAACAGGGTAAAGGTCTTCTCACACATGGTACACTGGATTTCCTTGTGCATCAGCTTGTGTCTGTCAAAGGCAATGGAGTTTGGGTATATCCTTCCACAATCAGAGCAATAGAATGGATTGTGAATTCGTTTGTGTGTTCTTAGGGAGGATGAGCCTTTGAATTCCTTGTCGCATTCATCACATTTGAATACCACCTTTCTTTCTTCCTCCTTGCATTCTGCCCTTGTGTCATCAGTGGCTAGCAGTTCACCAGCCTCCTCTGGAGTAGCATCCTCTTGTTGCTGGTCCACCAACTTAGATGCTTCTTCTTGGTTCACCTTCAGACAGATATCCCTCTGGTGTTTCTTTAAACCATGCATGTACTTGAAGCGCTGCTCACAATTGCCACATTGATAAGGACGCTCATCTGAATGGGATCTCATATGAATAGCCATTCCTGAAGCGCGGTTAAAAATCTTCCCACACACAGTGCATGGTTTGGGTTCTTTGAGAGTCGGCACTGAAGTAGCAGCTGTGATGAGGGTCCCAGTGTCGTTTTCCTTGGTAGTGAGAGGACTGCTGCAACCTTCGGTTTTAACTTCCGCTTGTTGCTGGTCCACACTCTGACCCAAGTCTTCTAGGATGCCCTCGTGGCCAAGGATTTCCTGATGTTTCTTCAAGGTATCTTTGTACTTAAAACTTCTCTCACAAATAGCACAATGAAAGGGACGCTCCTTTGAGTGAGATTTCAAGTGCCTTTCCATGTCTGAGGTACGAGTCAAAATCCTACCACAGACACAACAGGTTTTTGAGTCGGACAGCCCTTTGTGAGATGGTTGCGGGTTTTCATCAGTGCCAAGAGACCCAGTGCTACCCATTGATTGGGATTCATCTATCTCTGGCTGTGGTTTCCCCTTCTGTTGTGACAAGTTTTGACCAACCTGACCTAAATCTTCCTGGTTCACTTTCTTACACAAATCTCTCTGGTGCCTCTTCAAATCATATGAATACTTGAATCTCTTATCACAATTTACACACCAAAATGGATGCTCTTTTGAGTGGGATCTCATGTGCCTTGCCATGTCTGAAGTACGAGTGAAAAACCTCCTACACAAAGAGCATGTTTTGGTGTCCAGAGGTCTTTTCTGTGTCAGCCCTGATGGAGAGAGCGTCTTAAGGGGTGATGTGTTCGGAGATTTGCTAGTTGAGGGTTGTGGGATCTCTTCTTTATTTTCCCAATCAACCAAAGTTGAGAGGTTCTTTTCACAAACTCCTTGCTGGTGTCTCTTCAGATCATAAAGATCCTTGAAGCCTATTGCACATTTGAGGCACTTAAACCTATGATCATGATCTTGAGTGTGGCTTCTCTGGTGCCTTCTAAAGGACGTGGCTTGAGCAAAAGTCCTCCCACAGTCGGGGCATGTCTTCCTGAACGGGCCTCTTTTGCATGACTTCCTCAGGGAGGTGTGCACCTTGGAGGAGGATGGCTGTTGGATTGCCCGCTCGGAAGAATCCGTTTTACATGGTTTTTGTACTTTTGACCGTATTTTCTTGATCTGCAGCCTCTTGCTTTGTTTTGAGGTTTGAACATGAATTCCGGTGACAGCTTGATTGTCCGATTCCACACTTACAGGCTTCCTATTCATAGCCAGCTCCTTCCCAGTAAATGCGTCTCTTTGATCTTCATCTGGTGCAAGTAGTCCTCCATTTTTCTCTATTGTACCCTCCACCAACCCTTTTCCTTCCACTGTAGCCAAACATTCTGATTGTGAATCTACTTCTGTGGCAGTCACCACACGTACATGTGGAGGGAGAGACAGAGAGGAGAGGATGTAGTCACCAAAGGACGATGGAGTTTCTTTTTGTGCAAGGGGGAGACAAAAGACAGGTTAAACTGAATTAATGTATTTTCTGCAACAGTGTTTGACCAACGTCATACATGTCAACTACATTTCCACAATCTTATATAATTGTTATTTATTTATTTAATTTCAGTTACATATTCCATTTGGTGCCCAACCCATGACTTACAAGACACTATTCATCAAGCACTTGTGCAAAAAAACACAAAAACAAAATGACATTTTACACAATTCATATTTGCATCATGTACAACTAGCTTATACTTCAAATATTTGCAATTTTGGCACAGCCAATCCAAGCAACAAAATGGATGCTCTTTTGAGTGGGATCTCATGTGCCTTGCCATGTCTGAAGTACGAGTGAAAAACCTCCTACACAAAGAGCATGTTTTGGTGTCCAGAGGTCTTTTCTGTGTTAGCCCTGATGGAGAGAGCGTCTTAACCTCTCGGTTACTGGCCCAACGCTCTAGGCTACCTGCTATGGATCCTCTGAGTCTGTACGATACTCACCGATGGAATCCAAATGTCCACGTTTTCTGTGGTACTGGAGCAGGGTCCTCAATTGTATGGGGTCAGGTACAAACTCTGCACATTTCTCCAGGGCAGAGGGGACAGCATTTAACAAGGAGGCAGTCTTGAGAGAGAGGAGCATGGTTTCAAAGCGTTAACAACTGCATACTCATGTCCAACACACAGTTTATTAAACATGAAAATATTATTGATTATTACTTGGTATTCTTTACTTCTATTTCCCCAAGCTGATTAGATAAAGGTGTTATTCATTCTTATTACCTGTTCAAGGTCTGGTATGGGAAGTAACTTCTCAAGTCTGGAAAGGAATTCTAACATCAGCATCTGTATTGCAGTGTCATACTTGGTCCCAAATTCCACAGGGAACACGTTCTAGGAGAGAATAAATTTATGTAATAATTAGCCTAGTATTTGCCTTTTGTAACCTAGACCAGCAAACTTTTTGGCTCAAGGGCCACATCGGGGTTTCAAAATTCCGAGGGCCACACAGCTTTTGTTAGTCAAGATAAGGGCAGTTATCTGAAATTATATTGGTCCATTATTATTTCTACATACTTTCTATTTGGTTTCATGTGTTAAAATGTAGCCTGGAGTTATTTTATTATCCAAAATAATCATGGGACTGGATAGGGAAGTCAAGCAGAAAGAGGTGGTCACTTCCCTACCATATAAGAGCAGAACAAACCTGGTAGAAGTTCTCCCTTTCACTGGGGTCTTTCAGCAGAGATTCAACCAGCTCCACAAACTTTGATAATTCCACCTCAGCATCACCTGACTGCAACAAAACATGCACAACAGTTAAATAATCACATTTAACAACTCAATGACACAACATTTAGAGTGACATAGGCCTCTGCTCCCTCCCAGAAAGATACTCACCTCTGCTTCCCCAGTGGATATGAGGCTTCGGATCCTGGCCAGGTGTTGCTGAATGTCTTGGTCTGCTGTCTGCTCAGTGCGACACAACTCCAGAACCATCTAAAATTACAGATGACCAGTCAGGAGTAGAGCAAAGGTCAACCACACACTTTGAAGGCATAGCTCTGTTCTCATTTGAAGATAATGATAGATAGCCTAGCTAAAGGCCAATGGCAGTATTTGAGAAACCAGTGTCAGGGTCTTTATCTCAATCAATGTTTAACAGCTGGCTGTTTTAGGCTAGAGTCAACAATATTGTTGTCAGAGAGTAACCTCGCATGATCTTGTTGCATGTTTCTTTTCCCCCATTCTGAACCCAATCTCTTACCCTTGCTCGAAGCCCCAGAATGAGTTGGGCCCTCTGACTGCAACTCAAAAGCTCTGGCACAATCTCTGTCACCGTGGTGACAAACTCCTCCAGCATCCCATAATCTTGAACGTCTCCTCGCTGAACCACTTGCCACATGGCTGCAGAGACAAGCCGCAGTGGTGGAATGAAGAGACGCAGAGAGGGAAGAAGAAGAGGGGGACCTAAAAATAAGGATATGAGCCGCAATAATGATTGAAATAATACTGAACTGATATTGAAAGTTAGAGATGGTTAAAAAAACATTTAAAATATTTCCTCAAGGTTCCTGATTTAACTTGTAAGACAAAATCAAACCAATGGAATTGCCCCAAACGTGGAAACTGCATTCATATGAACTAATCAAGCGCACCAGATTAGTTCCAAATATTGAGGTCCCTATCTAGCAACTCATTTGGTTAAAGGGAAAAAAACATAACATGCTTGCCAAGGTAATTGTACATCTAAATAGGCTATCCCTTAAAAAACATAACAGTAGATGATTCAGAAGTACTAGTCCTCCCGCTTCTAGCATACTTAAAAGATCGAAACATACGGAAATTTAGCGAGGATACGCCATGTTGAACATCAAGCACACCAAGTCTAGTGAAAACAAATCCGCAATACCATTTTCGCTGGGATTTTGACATTGCATCTCGTCCTCATACAAAAGTATTCACGCACGAAGCTTGAAAATTAGCTAAGTGTTTGTTATAAAGATGGTTTCCAAAGTTAAAAGGCTTACAACAGTTTTAAAACCTAACCGTCGGTAGCATTGAGTGTGACACTGAACGTAGTCCGTTCAATTTCCGGTTGCGTTTGCACCCCCCAGAATAAAAGTCCTCGTGAATTGAGTTAAAATTCGGAATAGATTTTTTAAAGAAAGTCATCTTTGTCAGGAAGTTCGGTTATTGACTTGGTGTGCCAACTAAAAATAATTCTTACAATAGTTAGCAATCCCCTTGTATAATCATAAAACATATTTAGAAACTCACCTGCAAGTGTGTAAATCCCAGAGTCTGGCATGGCTCAATAATGTGTCCCTAAATGTGAGGGTCAACAATGTGCAACAATAAAACACAGCCTAAAAAGATGACTTTGAAACCATGTACAGTACACCATAAACTATGTGGATCACATGATGTGCATTGAAATCAAGATTGCCCTCTTTCTCCATCTCCTCATGTGTAACTTACTAGATGGATTTACCCCTGTCATGCTCCTTCCACAAACAGCAAACTGGAAAAAAGCCCACACCATAATCAATGACCATTCCCATATTTTCTACACTTCATTGGAACTGATGCCCCCTGGGATGTGCTTGCTGCCCTTAAAAGCAGTGTTATGTGGGCTTGTATGAGTGGTAAGGCTGAAGCAACCGTCTGCAGACGAAAATTCGAGGAGTGAAGTCAGGGGAGGTGAATCTGCTACAGTTTAAAGTCTGACATTGATGTGGTTTTCTATCAGCAAGGCTCCATGCAACATGGCAGTGTTGTCATTGTTTATAAAAGTAATTATTTGTGATGTCGAAATAAACATGTCTCCAACCCCCATATCACACACTGAAAATATGTGTGTACATTGTGCTATCAAGTTGTAGGCCCTCATTGTAAATACACATTTTTTCTTAACTGACTTGCCTAGTTAAATAAAGGATTACATTTTTTTTTTGAGGAGAGAGCCTCAAATATCACATTAATTTGTACATATCCACTGTATATGTTTGCCTTTGATGATGTTAAATGGCATTATGCTTATCTTTGTAATTCCGATAACTATTTTATTAACATTATTATTCTCTTGGCCAAATATTCCTCAAACCTGTTAAACTTAAAAAGTTGGAAAATATATTAGAACTCATTAACATGTCGCTTAATGCCTTGTCACATCTAAAGATGTCTTGGTGTTGAATTTTTGAACATTTTATTGTATACACAGGAATGTCCCAGTATTGATGTGTAATATTGCCATTATTGTTGCAATAAAAAATGTAAAATAATTATAATTATATCCACGCGGCTAAAATGCTACCTGATGGTCTTTGGTTCCGTTCGCATTCGTCAAACAAAAACACTCTAATGATCGGTTGACAATTCCCTTACAAAAATGATCCGTGCTAGTACTATGGTACTTTCATTCATATCATGGTACTACTATGGTACTTTCACTTACACCATGATATTGTCTGAATTATGGAAATGTACCATGGTTTTAGCCTTGAAGTATGATGTTACTACCATGGTACTGCTATTGTACCTAAACATTACCATGGTATTGCCTCATTTATACCATGGTATAGATGTGGCTCATGGAAATACCCTGGTGTTAAACCGCATTATACATTCTACCATGGTAATGCACAATTATGATGAATGGTACCAAAAAATGATATATGGTACTATCTTTATTAAGTGTGCGTTACCATGGTATAATGGCTATATAATGCATTAAATAAATAAACCCCCCAATGTGAAAAGAGGTTGGTTGGCCTTTAAATTGATATACCAGTATGGGCACGTTTCTTATGAAGTCAGAGACAGGCTACTTGTTGGTCCTAGTTTTCTGAAACATCAAAGAAAAAGGAAAGTAGTTGCTGTGGAAAAAGCTGTAATACTTTATGTATTAATAGTACCGTATTTTGCTCATGTTTGGGTTCCCTGTGTTGCCAACCTGAAATGTGGGAGAAAGTGAGATATATGGTAGCCTGATCTTTGGCATTTTGTAATAATTTAGTATTTATAGTCAAGGGGCGTTGTGCTTGTTTCAGCCCGCAGAGGGAGCCGCTCGCTCTACTGGTTGCTTCACGCGCTCTCCCACAGAGGCTCTCGCGCTAGATTGACTAGTTAAAACTGATGAGGCACCAGATAAACGAAATATTTTTAACGTTATCATCACGGTGAGCAAGTTGTAAACCATAGGATAGGAAACCACAAGTTAAACGGATTGTAGTGATATAACTGTTATTTTATGTTTTGATAGTTTAATACATTTATAAAATCCCGTTAACATAGAAATCGGCTAAAGTTCGCTCCAGTCCAGCTAGCCTGTCGTAGTCATGGCGACAGGATCAACGAACGTTCTTGCAGAGTAACAAAATCAAACATTGTAAATGGCTGTTTTAGGGATATGGTGAGAATCTATTAAATAATATGATAATTAATACCTTTTAAAAACATGTTTTTTTAGTATGTTGGCTATTTAGAATAGTATAAGAGTAGCCAATTCAGTTGAATGAGAGCAAACTGAAAAATGTATTGAAGAGATAAGTTAGTTTACGGTTTCCGACTCCTGTCATTCTTCTCACCATACTCTATCCAGCTCCCAAGGTTTAAGAGGGTACACTACTAGACCATGTGTGTTGTGGTTTTTCACTATGAGCTAAAGGGGTTTAAGAGGGTACTAGGTTTACGCTTAGCCATTTCAGAGCTACTATAGTAGTAAATGTTGCATTATGCGAGTATCATAAATTACTTCGATTTTGGTCATATTACCCGGAAAACGGTGGGGCACAGACCATCATAATTCACTGTAAACAACTACCATGCTTTTGTTTTACAACATGCTACTAGTACAAAAACCAAAAACCATGGTACGTACTGGTTGGAAAAAAAACTGATAGTACATTTTTTAAGGAAATCAGTGCCTCCCACAACGCAGGCGATGAGGAGCTGGTGAGGAGCAACTGCAGAAAATTGGAAGTCGACTGCAGTCAAAACTTCGTGACTTTTGATCACATGTTGTTGTAAAGTTCATGCAGTCCACGGAACATGTTTATCCCCACAATGCAAGTTTGAAAGGTTGGTCACTGATTTAACAAACGTGATCCACTCGGAACATCCATGGTGTTGCATTTGGTTATGAGTATGTAATTTGTGCTGTTCGTGTATGCTGTCATGTTGCTGACTCACGTGCCCAAAATAATTGCCATGCGGAGACCGTTTTAGTGGTTTAAAGAAGGCCTGAGTAAGGCTAACAGGTCACAAATATTCCAAACTTGGATGAATTATTTCTCCATGAAGCTTTTGGATAAAAATATAAAATAGCCAATATGCCCGAAAAAATACCCTTCCTCCCAAAGGACCTTTCTATGGATTAGCCTTCCAGTTAAATCAAGTCATTAATACGTTTGTTCCAGTGTCACTGGGACATTTGAGGACCAGCGATGCTGACCTGAATGATACAAATATGACTGATACAAAATTCAACCAACGCTTGCAGAAATGTATGAAGTGAATCTGTGCAAGATATGAATGTGAATACACACGTTTTTAAATCAGATATTTTCAAGTCCTCCTTTATTATTACTATTGTCAGAAAATGCAATGTTGTAGTTATTTGAGAATAACAGTTTACATTACAATTTATCTATTGAAATTATATAGGGAATTATGAATAAAAGATTAAATGAACAACAAACAAAAAATCTATTACAAGCAAAAGGTGTTAAACCAGTGTTTTTTAATATATATATATATATATATATATTTATATTACAGTACACAACAAGAACTCAAATGCCAGAGTGGTAATGCTTTTGACTCCGGTCCACATATACCTGGTGACGAGGGTTCAAACTCCTTCTCTGCCCTTCTGTCTGTGCCCCTACTTTCCTTCTACCTCACTACTTTCCCTGCTGTACCGTCTTAAAATTAAGAAAAAATAAAAAGGAACATCAGAGTTCCGAAAAAAAAAACGTCTATTTTAATTCCCAGGGTGAGTGCATAGGTGTTCAGTCAGGCGCTTTTTTTGAGCGAAAGCTAACCCACATTCTCCACACACATGTGGCTTATTTTTTCTTGTATGGGTTCGCTCGTGTTTTAACCTATGATAAGACAATCTGAAACTTTTATCACAAAAGCTACATGCAAATGGCTTCTCTCCTGTGTGAAGACGTCGGTGAGATTTCAGATAACCTGACTGAATGAAAGACTTTCCACAGTCTTGACATTTGTATGGTCTCTCACCAGTATGGTATCTTTCATGCAGCCTTTTTTCATTGGCAGTGATGAAGGTTTTTGTGCAATAGGAGCATGGAAATGGTCTTTCTCCTGTGTGAGTGAGTTCGTGTCTTTTTAATGACACTGCTTTGTAAAACTGCTTTCCACAGATAGTACAAGGGTATCTCACCCCCTCATGAACTTGTTCAATGTGTGAATTCAGCTGAAGTTTTGTTCTGTAGGACATGTCACACTGCGAACAGGAAAATGGTCTCTCCTCTGAGTGGGTCCCCATATGCACCGACAGTTCTCCAGCAGCCTTGAAGCTCTTTCCACATTGCCAGCACAGGAACGGCTTTTCTCCTGTGTGCTTCCTACTGTGTATTGTTAGAGAATTTGCTGAATTAAACTTTGCTTGACAAACAGAGCACTGGTACAGGTACTCTCCTGAATGAACCCTCTCATGGATGACAAGGTACGATAACTGAGTGAAGGTTTTCTCACATTGAGAGCAGGGGTATGGGCCTGTGAATTTATGTTGATGCAGATAGTGTTCTCTCAGACGCCCCAACAGGGTAAAGGTCTTCTCACACATGGTACACTGGATTTCCTTGTGCTGCATCAGCTTGTGTCTGTCAAAGGCAATGGAGTTTGGGAGGACCCTTCCACAATCAGAGCAATAGAATGGGTTGTGAATTCGCTTATGTGTCCTTAGGGATGATGAACCTTTGAAGTCCTTCCCACAATCATCACATTTGAAGACCACCTTTCTTTTTTCACATTGGAAGACCACCTTTCTTTTTTCCTCTTTGCATGAACTTTCCTGGTGTTGCTTCAAATTACAGATGTCATCGAAACACTTTCCACATTTTTTACACCAGTGAACCAGTTGTAGTCGACTGGTAGATGTCTCTGGGGTATCAGCCTTAACAGCCACCAGTTCACAAGACTCCTCCTCTTGGTGCTGGTCTACCATCTGAGAGGACTCTTCTCGGTTCACCTTACAGATATATCTCTGGTGTTGATTCAAACTTTGCTTGTACTTAAAACGCTGCTCACAGTTGACACATTGGTAAGGACGCTCTTCGGAATGGGATCTCATATGAGTAGCTAAATGAGAAGCACAGTCCAAAATCTTCCCACACACAGTGCATGGGTGTTCTTTGGCAGTTGGCGCTGGAGTAAAAGCCTTGATAAGGAGCTCAGTGTCGTTTTCCTTGGTAGTGAGAGGGCTGATGCAACTCTCTGTGTTAACTTTCACTTGATGGTCCACACTCAGATCAAAGTCTTCTAGGATGCCCTCGTGTCCAAGGATTTCCTGATGTTTCTTCAAAGAGTCTTTGTACTTAAAGCTTCTCTCACAAATAGCACAATGAAAGGGACGTGCCTTTGAGTGAGATTTCAAGTGCCTTTCCATCTGTGAGGTACAAGTCAAAATCTTACCACACACACAACAGGTTTTGGAATCTACCTGGGTGCGATTCTCTGCAGTGGCAAGAAAAACCTTCTCTGGTTGCAGGCCACTCTTTTGTTGTGCCATGTTCTGACCAACATCCTGACACAAATCTCCCTGGGTCACTTTCTGACACAATTCTCCCTGATGTTTTCTAAAATCGTATGAATACTTGAATCTCTTACCACAATTGTCACACCTAAATGGACGCTCTTTTGAGTGGGAGCTCATGTGCCTCACCAAGCTTGATGTACGAGTAAAAAACCTCCCACACACAGAGCATGTGTTAGTGGCTGTGATAGTGTCCAGAGTTCCTTGATGAGATGGCCCTGGTGGACAGGGAGTCTTGAGGAGTGATGGGATCTGAGGTTTGCTAGTTGAGGGTTGTGGGATCTCTTCCTCATTTTTATCTTCATGCAACATGTTTAGCTCCTTTTCACAAACTCGCTTCTGGTGTCTCTTCAGACTTTGACCATCCGAGAATAATTTTTCACATTGGTGGCACTTAAACTTGAGATTTTCAGTGTGGGTTAGCTGATGCCTTTTCATGGCTGCAACCCGAGTGAATGTCTTTCCACACACTTCACATGCCTTATTGAATGGGCCTCTTCTGCATGAATTCTTTGGGGAAGGACACACCTTGGAGGATGATGGCTGTCTGTTTGCAAGCCCAGTTTTTTTAGGTTTTCTACCTTTTGAACACATTTCCTTAATCTGCAGCCTTTTGCTTCGTTTTAATTGTGATGGTCTGAGTAAATTCAAGCCAGTGACAGCTTGATTGTCATTTTCCCCAACGGCAGACTCCATGTCCATACCGTAATCTGGCTCAGTAATTATGAATCTTCTAACTTCATCTGCTGGGACTAGTACATCGATTTCCTTTGTCCGATTCTCCAACAACTCTCTTGCTTTCATTCCCTCCAAATTCATGCCTTCTGATTGTGTATCTGAGTCTACATCTGGGGCAGTCACCACTCGCACGTATGGAGGAAGAGACAGAGAGGAGAGGATGAAGTCACCAAAGGACGATGGAGTTCCTTTTGATGCAAAAGAGGGAGACAATGACAAAAAAAGTTCCACTGTGAATTCACTTTTTTTGCAACAGTAGTTGACTAACATCATACATGCAAATTATGTAAACGCCTCAAATATAAACTTTTACCGATAAAAGTCACATTTGTTCTACTTGACACATCATTCAAGTAATAAGGCCGAGGGCGTGTGGTACATTTAAGCATAAGGCAGAGGGGGTGTGGTATATGGCCAATATACCACGGCTAAGGGCTGTCGCTAAGCACGACGCAATGTGGAGTGCCTGTATACAGCCCTTAGCAGTAGTATATTGGCCATACACCCCAAAAAAGGTGCCTTATTGCTAATATAAACTGGTTACCAACGTAATTAGAGCAGTAAACAAGTATTTATACATCATACCTGTGGCAAATTGTTTGATATACACATGGCTGAAATTCGGTATCAACCAATCAGCATCCAAGGCCCAAACTACCCCATTTATAATTGCAATTTTGGCACAACCAATCTAGAACACTGTATGATACTTACGGATGGAGTCCAAATGTCCAAGTTTTCTGTGGTACTGGAGCAGGGTCCTCAATTGTATGGGGTCAGGTACAAACTGTACACATTTCTCCAGGGCAGAGGGGACAGCACTTAACAAGGAGGCAGTCTTGAGAGAGAGGAGCATGGTTTAAAATCATTAACCCACGACAAACTCATGTCACACTGAGTTTCTTTGTTTAAAAGTGAAAAATATTACTGATTGGTATTCTTGACATCTAATTCCCCAAGCTAATTAGATAAAGGTGTTATTCATTCTTATTACCTGTTCAAGGTCTGGTATGGGAAGTAACTTCTCAAGTCTGGAAAGGAATTCTAACATCAGCATCTGTATTGCAGTGTCATACTTGGGCCCAAATTCCACAGGGAACACGTCCTAGGAGAGAATAAATGAACCTAAAATGCCAATAATACCTATATTTATATTGGTTTGAAACAATATAAAACTAGGCCACTAAAACCTAGACCAGCAAAGCTTTTATACTTTCCCACCATATAAGAGCAAAACAAACCTGGTAAAAGTTCTCCCTTTCACTTGGGTCTTTCAGCAGAGATTCAACCAGCTCTACAAAGTTTGATTCAGATAATTCCACCTCTGCATCACTTGACTGCAACAAAACACACACAACAATTAAATAATCACATTTAACAACTCAATGACACAACATTTAGAGTGACATAGGCCTCTGCTCCCTCCCAGAAAGATACTCACCTCTGCTTCCCCAGTGGATATGAGGCTTCGGATCCTGTCCAGGTGTTGCTGAATGTCTTGGTCTGCTGTCTGCTCAGTGCGACACAACTCCAGAACCATCTAAAATTACAGATGACCAGTCAGGAGTAGAGCAAAGGTCAACCACGCGCTTCGTAGGCATTGCTCTGTTCTCATTGGGACATGATAGCTAGCCTAGCTAAGGGCCAATGGCAGTATTTGAGAAACCAGTGTCAGGGTCTTCATCTCAGCCAATGTTTAACAGCTGGGTGGTTTATGCTAGAGTCAACAATATTGTTGTCGGAGACTAACCTCAATGATTGTGTTGCATGTTTATTTTCCCCATTCTGAACCCAATCTCTTACCCTTGCTCGAAGCCCCAGAATGAGTTGGGCCCTCTGACTGCAACTCAAAAGCTCTGGCACAATGTCGGTCAACGTGGTGACAAACTCCTCCAGCATCCCATAATCTTGAACGTCTCCTCGCTGAACCACTTGCCACATGGCTGCAGAGACAAGCCGCAGTGGTGGAATGAAGAGACGCAGAGAGGGAAGAAGAAGAGGGGGACCTAAAAAAAAATAGGAAAATAATTTGTAAATAAAGCCACCCAGATGTCTTGCTAGCTAAGAAGTTATCCCATTGCACTGTACAGTCACCTTGACCAGATGTATACATTCATAGATCCTAGGTATAGTTAGAAGGGGAGGTCTAAATGCTATACTAAACAAAAATATAAAAACATACAATTTCAACGATTTCACTGAGTTATAATTCATTTAAGAAAATTAGTCGATTTAAATAAATTCATTAGGTTCTAATTTATGGATTTCACATGACTGGGCAGGGTCGCAGCCATGGGTGGGCATAGGCCCACCCAATTGGAAGCAATTTCCAGCCAATCAGAATTAGTTTCTCTCCACAAAAGGGCTTTATTACAGACATAAAAACTTCTGTTTCATCAGCTGTCTGGGTGGCTGGTCTCAGATGATCCCGCAGATGAAGAAGCCGTGCAGTAGCAGAGAAAAAAAGTTTATGACTAGGGTGGCTGGAGTCTGACAATTTTTAGGGCCTTCCTCTGACAACGCCTCGTATAGAGGTCCTAGATGGCAGGAAGCTTTGCCCACGGTGATGTACTGGGCCGTACGCACTACCCTCTGTAGTGCCTTGCGGTTGGAGGCCGAATAGTTGCCATATCAGGCAGTGATTCAACCCATCAAGATGCTCTCGGTGGTGCCGCTGTAAAACATTGAGGATGTGAGGACCCATGCCAAATCTTTTCAGTCTCCTGAGGGGGAATAGGTTTTGTCGTGCCCTCTTCACGACTGTCTTGATGTGCTTGGACCATGTTAGTGTGTTGGTGACGTGGATGCCAAGAAACTTGAAGCGCCTAACCTGCTCCACTACAACCCTGTCGCTGAGAATGGAGGCGTGCTTGGTCCTCCTTTTCCTGTAGTCCACAATCATCTCTTTTGTCTTGATCATGTTGAGGGAGAGGTTGTTGTCCTTGCGCCATACGGTCAGGTCTCTGACCTCCTCTCCATAGGCTGTCTGATCTTTGTCGGTAATCAGGCCTACCACTATTGTGTCATCAGCAATCATAATGACGGCGTTGGAGTCGTGCCTAGCCGTGCAGTCATGAGTGAACAGGGAGTACAGGAGGGGACTGAGCATGCACCCCTGAGGGGCCCCCGTGTTGAGGATCAGCGTGGCGGATGTGTTGTTACCTACCCATACCACTTGGGGGCAGCCCGTAAGGAAGTCCAGGATCCAGTTGCAGAGGGAGGTGTTTAGTCCCAGGGTCCCTAGTTTAGTGATGACCTTGGAAGGCACTATGGTGTTGAACGCTGAGCTGTAGTCAATGAATAGCACTCTCACATAGGTGTTCCTTTTGTCTAGGTGTGAACGGGCAGCTGGCGTGCAATAGAGATTGCATCATCTGTGGATCTATTGGTGCGGTATGCAAATTGGAGTGGGTCTAGGATTTCTTGGATTATGGTTTTGAATTGAGCCATGACCAGCCTTTCAAAGCATTTCATGGCTACAGACATGAGTGCTACAGGTCGGTAGTCATTTAGGCAGTTTACCTTAGTGATCTTGGGCACAGGGACTGCTTGAAACATGTTGGTATTACAGACTCAGTCAGGGAGAGGTTGAAAAATGTCAGTGAAGACACTTGCCAGTTGGTCAGCGCATGCTTGGAGTACACGTCCTGATAATCCGTCTGGCCCTGTGGCCTTGTGAATGTTTACCTGTTTAAAGGTATTACATCGGCTGCGGAGAGCGTGATCACACAGTCATCCAGAACAGCTGATGCGCTCATGCATGATTCAGTGTTACTTGCCTCGAAGCGAGCATAGAAGTTATTTAGCTCATCTGGCTGCTCTCGGCTGCGCTTCCCTTTGTAGTCTGTAATAGTTGGCAAGCCCTGACACATCCGACGAGCGTCGGAGCTGGTGTAGTACGATTTGATCTTAGTCCTGTATTGAAGCTTTGCCTGTTTGATGGTTCGGAGGGCATAGCGGGATTTCTCATAAGCTTCCGGGTTAGAGTCTCGCTCCTTGAAAGAGGCAGATCTACCCTTTAGCTCAGTGCCGTATGTTGCCTGTAATCCATGGCTTCTGGTTGGGGTATGTACGTGCAATCACTGTGGGTACGACGTCCTCGATTCACTTATTGATAAAGCCAGTGATGGATGTGGTGTACTCCTCAATGTCATCGGAAGAATACCAGAACATATTCCAGTCTGTGTTAGCAAAACAGTCCTGTAGCTTGGCATCTGCTTCACCTGGCCACTGTTTTATAGACCAAGTCACTGGTGCTTCCTGCTTTAATTTTTGCTTGTAATCAGGAATCAGGAGAATAGAATTATGGTCAGATTTGTCAAATGTAGGGCGAGGGAGAGGTTTGTACGAATCTCTGTGTGTGAAGTAAAGGTGGTCTAGATCCCCAACCCCCCCCCCCCGGTTGCACATTTAACGTGCTGATGGGAAACAAATCAGTTTTACCTCATTTCTTTCCCTGCATTAAAGCCCCCGGCCAATAGGAGCGCCGCATCTGGATGAGCATTTTCCTTTTTGCTTATGGCGGTATACAGCTCATTGAGTGTGCTGTTAGTGCCAGCGTCTATGGTGGTACGTAGACAGCTACAAAAAATACAGATGAAAACTCTCTAGGTAGATAGTGTGGTCTACAGCTTATCATGAGATACTCTACCTCAGGTGAGCAGGTCAGATATCATGCATCAGCTGTTTACATATATGCATTGGCCCCCGCCCCGTGTCTTACCAGAGGCTGCTGTTCTAACCTGCCGATAGAGTGCATTACCCACCAGCTGTATGTTCTTAATGTCGTCATTCAGCCACGACTCAGTGAAACATAAGATATTCGTTTTTAATGTCCCGTTGGTAGGATATACGCGCTTTCAGTTCTTCTCATTTATTTTCCAGCAATTGAACGTTAGCTAGCAGGACAGAAGGTAAAGGCAAATTAGCCACTTGTCGCCTGATCCTCACAATGCACCCTGATATTTTTCCGCAAAAATCTCTGTTTCCAGAGAATGGCGGGGATCTGGGTCTGGTGTCTGTAGTATATCCCTCTTATCTGACTCATTTTAAAAAACTCTATCTAATCTGAGGTGAGTAATCGCAGTTCTGATGTCCAGAAGCTCTTTTCGGTCATAAGAGACAGTAGCAGCAATATTATGTACAAAACAAGTTATAAAGAATGCGAAAAAAATGTTTTTGCATGATTGGTTAAGACCTGATAAGACAGCAGCCATCCCCTCCGGCGCCATCATCAGATGTCTTTGGCGGCGGCTTATGGTAGAGATATGAACATTCAATTGTCTGGCAACAGCTCTGGTGGACATTCCTGGAGTCCGCATGTCAATTGCACGCTCCCTCTCAACTTGAGACACCTGTGGCATTGTGTTGTGTGACAAAACTGAACATTTTGGAGTGGCCTTTTATTGTCCCCAGCACAAGGGGCACCTGTGTAATGATCATGCTGTTTAATCAGCTTCTTGATATGCCTCACCTGTAATGGGGACAGATTATCTTGGCAAAGAAGAAATGCTCATTAACAGGTATGCAAACAAATATGTGCACAACATTTTTGAGAAGTAAGCTTTTTGTGCATAAGGGACATTTCTGGGATCCTTTATTTCAGCTCATGAAACCAACACTATAACGTTACATGTTGCGTTAAAAGTTTTGTTCAGTATGAAAGGGACCCTTTGGACGTCCAACTCTGACGTCACCCCATTTAAATTGAAACGTAATAAAAAGTAAGGGTAAGGACGTCCCAAGGAGCCCAATCTCGGCATCTACATACAGTGCGGGGCTAAAGAAATTAATATGAGCCGCAACCCTGATTGAATTCTGAACAGATTCAAAGTTGAATTTAACATAAAACAGTGCTGCTTCAAATACATATTTAAAATATTTACTAAAAATGTAGCAGATTTCAAATAACAATGAAACTTATGGTGATGCCCCAAACGTTCGAACTACATGCACAAGCCAACAACGCGCACCCGATTAGTTTCGAATATGTTTAAAAATACAGATGATTTATTTGGGGTAAAAACAATGCATTCTTGTCAAGGTAACGTTAGGTCTCTATGTCCTCCTACAATGCAACGCGTGCTGAATAACTACATATATCAAATCAATTATTATTAAACAGGCTATCCCTTACAAAACATAACAGTGGATGATTCTGAAATTCTAGTCCTCACATTCCTAACATGCTAAAAGAACAACAAATGCAAATCTAGCAAGGATACGCCATGTTGAACATCAAGCACACCAAGCCTAGTTAACAAAATCCACAATACCATTTTCGTCAGGATTCTCGTCCATCTCGTCCTCATACCATATTCACCCAAAAAACATAAAATGTTGCTAAGTGTGAGAGCTATGATTTCCTATGTTTAAAGGCTTGCAAGTTTTAAACGTTATCTTCAGTAGCAGTGTGACAGTGAATTTAGTCCGTTCAATTTCCGGTTGCGTTTACCGCCCACAAATTTCTGAATAACAAATCCCCGTGAAGTTGTACATTATTAGAAAGACATATTTGCCAGCAAATTCAGTTACTGACTTGGTTTGCCATATTGGAACTCTTACTATTGGTTAGCCATAACCTTTGATAATTATTACAATTAAGAAAATCCACCGGGTAAATATCATGAAACTGTCAAATAAAAATGTCAATAGCCTTTGCCGAATACCCTTCATGCAAAGGACCTTTCCATGGATTAGCCTACCTTGTAGTAAAATCAAACGTAATGAATCATTTTGTTCCTGTTTAACCTGTAATGATCCTGAAGGATCCTGATAAAACAGATATTTTTGCAAGCATTGGTTGACTTCTCTGTGAAGTGTATCTTTTCCAAAGTTACAAATGTGAAAACACACATGGATATTTTCATGTCCTCCTTTATTATTGCCATGATCACAAAATGCAATGTTGTGGTTATTTGAGAATAACAGTTTACACGTTCTCCTTTACTATACATACTACAAATTAGCAATGGAAATTATCCACAGAATTATGAAACAAAGCTGAAAAATAGAATATTAATTCAAACCTGAGGTGTAAACCTGTGTTTTTATTTTTAGTACACAACAAGAACTCAAATGCCTGAGTCTAACAGAGTGGTACTTGGTGACGAGGGTTCAAAAGACCCTTCTCTGCCCTTCTTTCTGTCTGTGCCCCTAATTTGTCTCCCTCACTACTTTCCCCACTGTACTGTCTTAAAATGAATAACAATGCAAAGGAACATTAGACTTAAAAAAAATATAATAATTAATTCAAGGAGTGAGTGCATTGGTGTTCAGTCAGGCGCTTTCTTTGAGCAAAAGCTAACCCACATTCCGCACAAACATGTGGCTTCTGTTTTCCTGTATGGGTTTGCTCGTGTCTTTGCCTATGGTAATTTAATCTGAAACGTTTGTCACAAACACTGCATGCAAATGGCTTCTCTCCTGTGTGAAGTCGTTGGTGTGCTTTCAGAAAACATAACTGTACGAAGGACTTTCCACAGTCTTGGCATTTGTATGGTCTCTCACCAGTATGGTATCTTTCATGCAATCTCCTTTCATTGGCAGTGATGAAGGTTTTTGTGCAATAGGAGCATGGCCATGGTCTTTCTCCTGTGTGAGTGAGTTCATGTCTTATCAATGACACAGCTTTCAAAAACTGCTTTCCACAGACTGCACAGGTGTATCTCACCCCCTCATGAACTTGTTCAATGTGTGTATTCAGCTGAATCTTTGTCCGATAAGTCATGTCACACTGCGAACAAGAAAATGGTCTCTCCTCTGAGTGGGTCCCCATATGCATTGACAGGTTTCCACGATCCTTGTAACTCTTTCCACATTGCCAGCACAGGAACGGCTTTTCTCCTGTGTGCTTCCTACTGTGTATTGTTAGAGAATTTGCTTTATTGAACTTTGCTTGACAAACAGAGCACTGGTAAGGGTACTCTCCTGAATGAACCCTCTCATGTTCAACAAGGTATCTTAACTGGGTAAAAGTTTTCTCACATTGAGAGCAGGGGTATGGTCCTGTGAATTTATGTTGATGCAGATAGTGATCTCTCAGACGCCCCAACAGGGTAAAGGTCTTCTCACACATGGTACACTGGATTTCCTTGTGCTGCATCAGCTTGTGTCTGTCAAAGGCAATGGAGTTTGGGAGGACCCTTCCACAATCAGAGCAATAGAATGGGTTGTGAATTCGCTTGTGTGTCCTTAGGGATGATGAACCTTTGAAGTCCTTCCCACAATCATCACATTTGAAGACCACCTTTCTTTTTTCACATTGGAAGACCACCTTTATTTTTTCCTCTTTGCATGAACTTTCCTGGTGTTGCTTCAAATTACAGATGTCATCGAAACACTTTCCACATTTTTTACACCAGTGAACCAGTTGTAGTCGACTGGTAGATGTCTCTGGGGTATCAGCCTTAACAGCCACCAGTTCACAAGACTCCTCCTCTTGGTGCTGGTCTACCATCTGAGAGGACTCTTCTCGGTTCACCTTACAGATATATCTCTGGTGTTGATTCAGATTGTGCATGTACTTGAAGCGCTGTTCACAATTGCCACATTGATAAGGACGCTCATCTGAATGGGATCTCATATGAATAGCCATAACTGAAGCACGGTTAAAAATCTTCCCACACACAGTGCATGGTTTGGGTTCTTTGAGAGTCGGCACTGAAGTAGCAGCCGTGATAAGGGGCTCAGTGTCGTTTTCCTTGGTAGTGAGAGGGCTGATGCAACTCTCTGTGTTAACTTCCACTTCTTGCTGGTCCACACTTTGACCCAAGTCTTCTAGGATGCCCTCGTGGCCAAGGATTTCCTGATGTTTCTTCAAGGTATCTTTGTACTTAAAACTTCTCTCACAAATAGCACAATTAAAGGGACGTGCCTTTGAGTGAGATTTCAAGTGCCTTTCCATCTGTGAGGTACAAGTCAAAATCTTACCACAGACATAACAGGTTTTGGAATCTACCTGGGTTCGATTCTCTGCAGTGGCAAGAAAGACCTTCTCTGGTTCCAGGCCACTCTTTTGTTGTGCCATGTTCTGACCAACATCCTGACACAAATCTCCCTGGGTCATTTTCTGACACAATTCTCTCTGGTGTTTTTTCAAATCGTACGAATACTTGAATCTCTTATCACAATTGACACACCCAAATGGACGCTCTTTTGAGTGGGAGCTCATGTGCCTTACCAAGCTGGAAGTACGAGCAAAATACCGCCCACACACAGAGCATGTGTTAGTGGCTGTGATAGTGTCCAGAGTTCCTTGATGAGATGGCCCTGGTGGACAGGGAGTCTTGAGGAGTGATGGGATCTGAGATTTGCTAGTTGAGGGTTGTGGGATCTCTTCCTCATTTTCATCTTCATCCAACATGTTTATCTCCTTTTCACAAACTCGCCTCTGGTGTCTCTTCAGATTATGACCATCCCTGAAGCTTTTTTCACACATGAGGCACTTAAACTTGAGATCTCCAGTGTGGGTTAGCTGATGCCTTTTCATGGCTGTGACTCGAGTGAATGTCTTCCCACACACTTCACATGTCTTACTGAATGGGCCTTTTTTGCATGACTTCTTTGGGGAAGGCCGACCCTTGGAGGATGATGGCTGTTTGTTTGCACGCCCGGAAGAATCGGTCTTTCGAGGTTTCCGTCGTTTTGGAAACATGTTCTTAATCTGCAGCCTTTTGCTTCGTTTTAATTGTGATGGTCTGAGTAAATTCAAGCCAGTGACAGCTTGATTGTCATTTTCCCCAACGGCAGACTCCATGTCCATACCGTAATCTGGCTCAGTAATTATGTATCTTCTAACTTCATCTGCTGGGACTAGTACATCGATTTCCTTTGTCCGATTCTCCAACAACTCTCTTGCTTTCATTCCCTCCAAATTCATGCTTTCTGATTGTGTATCTGAGTCTACATGTGGGGCAGTCACCACTCGCACGTATGGAGGAAGAGACAGAGAGGAGAGGATGAAGTCACCAAAGGATGATGGAGTTCCTTTTTATGCAAAAGAGGGAGACAATGAAAAAATGAAGGTTAAATTGAACAGCATATATGATAATTATATCAATGCCTCAAATATAAACTGTTACCAGACAAACATAACCAATAATATATTTTCTATACATAATTACTCTACCTGACACTCATCATTTGACATTTTTGCAGAACCAATCCAAGCCATGGATCCTCTATAAATCTGTATGATACTTACGGATGGAGTCCAAATGTCCAAGTTTTCTGTGGTACTGGAGCAGGGTCCTCAATTGTATGGGGTCAGGTACAAACTGTACACATTTCTCCAGGGCAGAGGGGACAGCACTTAACAAGGTGGCAGTCTTGAGAGAGAGGAGCATGGTTTAAAAGAATTAACAACTACATGCTCATGTCCAACACAGTTTTTTAAACATGAAAATATGATTGATTGTTGATTGGTATTCTTGACTTCTAATTCCCCAAGCTAAATAGATAAAGGTGTTATTCATTCTTATTACCTGTTCAAGGTCTGGTATGGGAAGTAACTTCTCAAGTCTGGAAAGGAATTCTAACATCAGCATCTGTATTGCAGTGTCATACTTGGGCCCAAATTCCACAGGGAACACGTTCTAGGAGAGAATAAATTAATGTAATAATTAATGTCAATAATTAGGCTAAAATGTGTACTGATATTACCTTTGGTCTTAGATCATCATACAGCCACATCAACATCCTAAAGCAGAAAGTTTTAGCCTTTTGTTTGATCTACAAAGAAATCATAACTAAACCAAACACCTGGAGGTGGAGATACAGCATGTATGAATGAGAAGGACTCGAACATATAAATATTGTACTTTCATTTATTGGAGATGCAGTCCTGTACATGGATGTAACATTTAGAATATAAAAACTCAGCCCCTCAGAGTTCTAACTAGCCTGGGTGCCAGTCTGTTTCTGCTTTCTTGCCAACTCCTTATGGAATTGTGAGGCCAAACATTGACAATGGAGTAGGTAAAATCACAAGCAGATCTGCTACCAGGCTACGTTCTAACTGTAGTGAAGACTAAATGGAGCGAAGACTACAATTGAAGTCGGAAGTTTACATACACGGTAGCCAAATACATTTAAACTCAGTTTTTCACAATTCCTGACATTTAATCCTAGTAAAAAAATCCCTGTCTTAGGTCAGTTAGGATCACCACTTTATTTGAAGAATGTGAAAAGTCAGAATAATAGTAGAGAGAATTATTTATTTAAGCTTTTATATATTTCATCCAATTCCCAGTGGGTCAGAAGTTGACATACACTCAATTAGTATCTGGTAGCATTGCCTTTAAATAGTTGAACCTGGGTCAAACATTTTGGGTAGCCTTCCACAAGCTTCCCACAATAAGTTGGGTGAATTTTGGCCCATTGCTCCTGACAGAGCTGGTGTAACGGAGTCAGGTTTGTAGGCCTCCTTTCTCGCGCATGCTTTTTCAGTTCTGTCCACACATTTTCTATGGGATTGAGGTCAAGGCTTTGTGATGGCTACTCCAATATCTTGACTTTGTTGTCCTTAAGCCATTTTGCAACAACTTTGAAAGTATGCTTGGGGTCATTGTCCATTTGGAAGACCCATTTGCGACCAAGCTTTAACTTGGTCGCAAATTTGCAGTTGCAAACCGTAGTCTGGCTTTTATTTGGCGGTTTTGGAGCAGTGGCTACTTCCTTGCTGAGCGGCCTTTCAGGTTATGTAGATATAAGACTCGATTTACTGTAGATATAGATACTTTTGTACCTGTTTCCTCCAGCATCTTCACAAGGTCTTTTGCTGTTGTTCTGGGATTGATTTGCACTTTTCACACCAAAGTACATTCATCACTAGGAGACAGAATGCATCTCCTTCCTGAGCGATATGACAGCTGCATGGTCCCATGGTGTTTATACTTGCATACTATTGTTTGTACAGATGAACGTGGTACCTTCAGGCGTTTGGAAATTGCTCCCAAGGATGAACCTGAGGTCTTGGCTGATTTATTTAGATTTTACCACTATGTCAAGCAAAGATGCACTGAGTTTGAAGATTGGATGTATTTCAAGGCCTAAGGTACACCTCCAATTGACTCAAATTATGTCAATTAGCCTATCAGAAGCTTCTAAAGCCATGATACAATTTTCTGGAATTTTCCAAGTTGTTTAAAGGCACAGTCAATTTAGTGTAACTTCTGACCCACTGGAATTGTGATACAGTGAATTCTGAGTGAAATAATCTTTATGTAAGCAATTGTTGGAAATATTAGTTGTGTCGTGCACAAAGTAGATGTCCTAACCGACTTGCCAAAACTATATTTTCTTAACTAGAAATGTGTGGAGTGGTTGAAAAATGTGTTTTAATGACTCCAATGTAAGTGTTTGTAAACTTCCGACTTCAACTGTAAATGGAGAAACAAACCTGGTAGAAGTTCTCCCTTTCACTTGGGTCTTTCAGCAGAGATTTAACCAGCTCCACAAACTTTGATTCAGATAATTCCACCTGCATGGAGGACCAATGAAAAATGCATCACTTGACTGCAACAAAACATGCACAACTACTACATCATTGAAGCTGACAACTCAATCACACAATACTGTCTGGTTGGGCCTATTGGTTTGGTATCGCCTGGTGACACGGGTGGGTGGAGTTAGCACATTATAGATCATTTTTCATTGGTCCTAAAAATGACTCTCCAGCCAGTCAGCCATCAGGTTAAATCCTTTTGAATTCAATTACTTTTTGACAGCATCTGTTTTGATTTAAATAAAACAATTCCATACATATTAACCAATGGAAGAAGTGGTCAGAAAGTTACTTTTTGTACCTGAATGCCAAAACATTCAGGAGGTAAAGGTGCTTAAAGTTGACCCATTTTGCATACCCCATCCATGTCTTCATCACTGGAAAAGATAAACGGTTGAGTTTGATATAATTTAAAAGCTTACAAGAAGGGTTGTCAATAAAAAAAAAAATGTATTTACATTTTTTAAAATTAATATATATATTAATATATATATTAATAAATAAAACATTGTTATATATATATATATATATATATATATATATATATATATATATATATATATATATATATATATATATATATAAATAAATTATGTTGTAGCTTAAACCTTTACATTTTTTATTTAACATGGCAAGTCAGTTGAGAACAAATTCTTATTTACAATGACGGCTTAGGTTGCTTGTTCAGGGGCAGAACGACAGATTTTTACCTTGTCAGCTCGGGTATTCGGTCTAGCAACCTTTCAGTTACTGGCCCAACCCTCTAACCACTAGGCTACCTGCCGTCACGACATCATCTGAGGTTTTTGTGTTAAGCCCGCCATCGGTTGAGACACAACATGCTCTTGTGTGTGTCATTTCAATCATAGAAATAGAATGTAGTTAGCTGGTACACCATTATTTTAATTGAATGGAAATGTTTACTTCTAATTTTCTACCACAAAGATGACCGCCGGTCCACCCACCGTCAAATGTCAACTTAAAATGGTCATGTCTATTTTCCATATTTCTATGATTGCAATAGGTTTCCTATGGAGGATTGATAGCATCATTTAAAACAACAGATATTCCATTCCAGTCAACATTCTCTGATGTGTGGACCTCCAACAATTTTTGTGGTACCATTTGAAAGTAGATATTTCAATTTGATTACATTTGATTTATCAGCCACAACATGGCACCCTGTATTTAAGAGTACGTTATGTCTCAACCAATTGCGGGTTTAACACAAACACTTCAGTTGATGTAAGATAGGGTCTGACCTACAACATATGCGAATATGAAAAGAATCTGAGTTTAAGTGTTTTGAGATCATTTACATTTATGGTTAAAAAATGCCAATGATTATTAAAAAAACATTTTTTTAAAGAAACTATAAAATAGTAATAACCTGTTTGCAAGTTTTTCAATTATATCAATCTCAACTGGTTATCTTTTTTAGTGATGAAGACATGATGGTATGGTCGAGTATGTAAAATAGGTCAACTTTAAGCACCTTTATCTCTTGAATGTTTTGGCATTCAGGTCCAAAAAGTCCCTTTCTGAGCACTTCTACAATGGACAAATATGTATGGAAGGTTTTATTCAAATGAAAAGGAGTTCTGTCAAAAAGTGATTGAATTAAAATGGATTTACCCATCAGTGAGTGTGCCCACTGACATAGGCATGTAATTCTTCACCTCCAATCCCTCTTTGAAAGATACTCACCTCTGCTTCCTCAGTGGATGTGAGGGATCGGATCCTGTCCAGGTGTTTTTGAATATTCATGAGGTCTAATGTCTGCTCAGTGCGACACAACTCCAGAACCAGCTGAAATGACAAATGGCCAGTCAGTAGTCGGTCAAAGGTCAACTTCTTAGGCACTGCTCTGTTCTCATTGGGACACATTTTGAGAAAATTAAAGATAGCCTAGATAAGGCCCAATGTCAGTATTCAATTGAGATAATCAGCTTCAGGGTCTTCATCTCAGTCAATTGCCATTACCATTCCGTTGTCTAAGGCCAGAGTCAACTGTCTACACTGTTTTGTCAGAGCTAAAGGCTAGGGTAGCCCCAGGGTGTGCGTTGTGGTGTTTACTATGATAACTGTAAATACCTGCATCTAAAGGTGGAGGAAACATGCTCTTGTAGACTGCTCAGTGATCTAAAGGATGCAAAATAACTGCCTTCTGATTATAGATAGGCATATAAATTCATACTGTTCATGGAAGAAGTTCTGCTCAGACCTCAAATAGATAGCTAGGAGTTCTAGATCTATGTAGGAGTTCTAGGTCTATGTAGGAGTTCTAGATCTATGTAGGAATACTAGGTCTATGTAGGAGTTCTAGGTCTATGTAGGAATACTAGGTCTATGTAGGAATTCTAGGTCTATGTAGGAGTTCTAGGTCTATGTAGGTCTATGTAGGAGGTCTAGGGCTATGTAGGAGGTCTAGGTCTATGTAGGAGTTCTAGGTCTATGTAGGAGGTCTAGGTCTACATAGGAGGTCTAGGTCTATGTAGGAGTTCTAGGTGTATGTTTGGGCTAACTACCATCATCATCTTGTTGCATGTTTATTTTCCCCATTCTGCACCCAATCTCTTACCCTTGCTCTAAGCCCCAGAATGAGTTGGGCCCTCTGACTGCAACTCAAAAGCTCTGGCACAATCTCTGTAACCATGGTGACAAACTCCTCCAGCATCCCATAATCTTGAACATCTCCTCGTTGAACCACTTGCCACATGGCTGCAGAGACAAGCCGCAGTGGTGGAATGAAAAGACGCAGAGAGGGAAGAAGAAGAGGGGGACCTAAAAATCGGAAAATAAGTTGTTAGCCGACACATGGTTACCCTGACTAGGCGCACGCAATTTTGACAAGGCGCGTGCATTCATAGGTTAGTTAGCAAGCTAGTTAGCTTGTTAGCAAGCTCTAGCTAAAAAGTGAATACACTTTAGATTAACGTTAGTAAAAATACATGTTATGTTATGTTAAAGGGATATTTAACGCCGCCACCAGCAGTAGAAACCATGACAAAGCGGAGTCCCGACTCTCCACCCATGTTAAGGTAGAAAGTTAAGGGACGGGGCTGGAGAAATGTAACCACTCAAATAGAAATAGCTATCCATGATATCAAAATTATAGTTTTAGTCATGTTTTGAGGCTATGTGGTGTTTGTTTACAATTACATTGTTGACAAACATTGTAATAAAACAAGCTTATATTGTGGGTTATAGTGGGGTACGACCAATGGTTTATATACATCATCGTGTACGACAGTAGAACTTAGCTAATGAGGCATACAAGTTGTATTTTTCAAGAAACAATGGGTACATATCATTAATAAGTACAACAATGGATGAAGCAACTGCTGATTTGACGATATAGCGTGAAATAAAGTCATGGACGATTTCGAAACGGTCTAGACATATCGATATTGCAGATACGTGGACTTGCCAGTGCCACCATTTCAGCAAGCCTGGACTACATTTCAGGCAGGGCGGGATCATAGGGCAAGATACGGCATACGCCATGTTGAACATCGAACGCACACCAAACCTAGCTAACGTTAGCTACGTTATCAAATTTGTTAACAATTTCTATCGTTAACTTACAATTTTCGCATGGATCCTGACTTTGCATCTCGGCCTCATACAATAGTCAACAGGAAGCTAAGGTATACTTGAAAAAAGTTAGCTAGCTAGATTTGATTTAGATGCCCCACTTCCCGGTCTAGAGTTGCCGTTCTCTCCACATACCATTCAGGCAGTGAGAAACGGAAGTTGTTTCCATCAGTTTCCGGGTTTTCTTGTTTTTCTAAATAAAACTCAGATAGGGCTTTCCTAATCACTTATTACATCTCAAACGACTACCTACTGCTATGCCTTTGTTCTGTATTTTAATGGGCGTGTTCATACTACCGCTACATTATATTTATTAGACAATTCATTTAAAAGTTGATGAAAAAGTGTAAGAATAGCTCATGCAAAGCCCATATGTAGTAGGACAAGTGTGCATGTTTATATGTAATGTAAATGGAAATTGTCATTATTACATCCTTCATACAATTTATATTTTATTTTTGAATCCCCTCGTAATGATGATGACGATGAATTCTGACATTATAGCTCCACCAGGTGTCCGTATTAGGCTATTACTATTATTGTCGATTGACAGTGGTGGCACAGGGTGGGAGAAATCTAGTAAGTGCACTGTAAATAGGAGCATCAATGCGGTGCAGCAGGTCAGGGCTGGATGACGTTGTGTAAGGCAGAGAGCCAGAGACAGGCAGCTGGCCACTGAGGCAGAGAAGATAAATGGGGGCTGGGGTTGAGAGAGGGTGATGACCTTTAGAGGAACAAGGAAGGCTGGGGTGTGATGTTGACAACCCTAGACCTACATGCTTTCCGCAGTTGTGTCAAGTTGGCTGGATGTCCTTTGGGTGGTGGACCATTCTGGATGCACACAGGGAACTGTTGAGCATGAAAAACCCAGCAGCGTTGCAGTTCTCGACACAAACCGGTTCTCCTGGCGTCTACCACCATACCCTGTTCAAAGGCACTTCAATATTTTGTCTTGGTCATTCACCCACTGAGTTGCACACATACACAATCCATGTCTCAATTGTATCGAGGCTTACAAATCCTTCTTTAACCTCTCTCCACTTTTTATTTAATTTAACCTTTATTTAACTGTGCAGGTTAGTTAAGACCAATTCTTATTTATAATGACGGCCTACCAAAAGGCAAAAGGCCTCCTGCAGGAACGGGGGCATGGGATTAAAAATACATAAATAATAAAATATAGAACAAAACACACAACACGATAGAACTACATAAAGAGAGACCTAAGACAACCACATAACATGGCAGCAACACAACATGGCAGCAGCACATCATGGTAGCAGCACAAAACATGGTACAAACATTATTGGGCACAGACAACAGCATAAAGGGCAGGAAAGTAGAGACAACAATACATCACGTGAAGCACCCACAACTGTCAGTAAGAGTGTCCATGATTGAGTCTTTGCATGAAGAGATGGAGATAAAACTGTCCAGTTTGAGTGTTTTTTGCAGCTCGTACCAGTCTCTAGCTGCAGCAAACTGAAAAGAGGAGCGACCTATGGATGCTTTGGGGACCTTAAACAGTATGTGACTGGCAGAACGGGTGTTGTATGTGGAGGATGAGGGCTGCAGTAGGTTTCTCAGACAGGGGGGAGTGCGGCCTAAGAGGGTTTTATCAATAAGCATCAACCAGTGGGTCTTGCGACAGGGATACAAAGATGACCAGTTTACAGAGGAGTATAGAGTGCAGTGATGTGTCCTATAAGAAGCATTGGTGGCAAATCTGATGGCAAAATGGCAAAGAACATCTAACCGCTCGAGAGCACCCTGACCTGCCGATCTATAAATTACGTTTCCATAATCTAGCATGGGTAGGATGGTCATCTGAATCAGGGTTAGTTTGGCAGCTGGGGTAAAAGAGGAGCGATTACGATAGAGGAAACCAAGTCTAGATTTAACCTAAGCCTGCAGCTTTTATATGTGCTAAGAGGAGGACAGTGTAACCGTCTAGCCATACTCCCAAGTACTTCTATCCGGTGACTACCTCAAGCTCTAAACTCTCAGAGGTAGTAATCACACCGGTGGGGAGAGGAGGATTCTTCTTACCAAACCACACGACTATTGTTTTGGAGGTGTTCAGAACAAGGTTAAGGGTAGAGAAAGCTTGTTGGACACTAAGAAAGCGTTGTTGAAGAGCATTTAGCACAAAACCTGGGGAGGGGCCAGCTGAGTATAAGACTGTATCAACTGCATATAAATGGATGAGAGAGCTTCCTACTGCCTGAGCTATGTTGTTGAAGTAAATTGAGAAGAGCATGGGGCCTAGGATTGAGCCTTGGGGTACTCCCTTGGTGACAGGCACTGGGACAACAGATGTTTTGACTTTATACACTGCACTCTTTGAGAGACGTAGTTAGCAAACCAGGCCAAAGACACCAATACTCCTTAGCCAGCCCACAAGAATGTAATGGTCTACCGTATCAAAAGCTTTGGCTAAGTCAATAAAAATAGCAGCACAACATTGCGTAGAATCAAGGGCAATGGTGACATCATTTAGGACCTTTAAAGTTGCAGTGACACATCCATAACCTGAGCGAAAACCAGATTGCATACCAGAGAGAATACTATAGACATCAAGAAAGCCAGTCAGTTGATTATTGACAAGTTTCTCTAACACTTTTGATAAACAGGGCAAAATAGAAATTGGCCTATAACAGTTAGTGTCAGCTTGAACTCCCTTTAAATAAAGATTGCATCGTGGCTGCCTTCAAAGCAAAGGGAACCTCCCCAGAGAGGAGAGAGGTTAAAAAGGTCAGAAATAGGCTTGGCGATGATAGGGGGAGCAACCTTAAAGAAGAAAGGGTCTAAACCATCTGACCCAGATGGTTTATTGGGGTCAACTTTAAGGAGCTTCTTTGACACCTCAGACTCAGTGACTGCCCGGAGGGAGAAATTTGTAGCTGGGCAGAGGAAAAAAGAGAGGGCGATGGGAGATGTTGGATGGGCAAGGAGGCATGGCTGAGTCAAATAGGAATCCTGACTTAATGAAGTGGTGATTAAAGACCTCAGCCATGTGCTTCTTGTCAGTAACAACCACATCATCAACATTAAGGGACATGGGCAGCTGTGAGGAGGAGGGTTTATTCTCCAGGTCTTTAACCTTTTCCAGAACTTCTTGGCATTAGACCCACAGAGAGAGAACTGCTCCTTAAAGTAACTAACTTTGGCCTTCTGGATAGCCTGAGTGCACTTATTTCTCATTTGCCTGAATGAGAGCCAGTCAGCCTGAGTATGCGTGTGCCAAGCCTTTCGCCAAATGCAATTCTTGAGGTGGAGTAACTCTGCCAGATCACAGCCAGATTAATTCTCATTTCCTGTAATGGGGGTGTGTTTGTTAGCAATACTGCAAAAATTATTTAAAAAAGAAGGTCCAAGCATCTTCGACAGAGGGGATCAAGCTGATTCTATACCAATTTACAGAGGCCAGGTCATGAAGGAAGGCTTGCTCATTACAGTTTTTTAGCAAGTGTCTATGACAAATCAGGACAGGTTGTTTCACTGAGCAGCCATTACGAACCCAGGCTGTAAAACAGTGATCACTAAGGTCATTACAGAAAACACCAGACTCATACTTCTCAGGATTATTTGTGAGGATAACATCAAGGAGAGTAGCCTTTTCTGGGTGTTTGGAAGTATACCTTGTGGGATTGGTAATAATCTGAGAAAGATTTAGGGAATCCCGTTGCTTTAGGACTTGGTGGTTTAAGCATGTCCCAGTTTAGGTCACCTAACAGGACAAATTCAGATTTGGTGTAAGGGGCCAGGAGAGAACTTAGGGCATTTAGTATACAGGATGGTGCTGATGGTGGACGGCTTTCATCAGAATCATAACTCTTCTCATCAGGATTTTCATTACAATCTTCATCAGAGAAACAGTCCAAACATCAAAACAAGAAACAACCTAAATTCCCTAAACATCAAAAATAGACATCTAACATAGGCTCCTCATATGTGAAGGATCCAGATTCATCTACTAGGTCTGGAGCCATGTATTCATCATTCCACGGTCAGAGCTTGGAATCAGTCCGTATTTCACCATCTGTTGTGTCATCGATTTCTCCAGAGTCCTAGAAATGAGAACTTTTCTCACAACATCCATACAAAACTAACACAGTCACACATGTGAAGGTTGCCCAAAACACAGTGATCATGACGTTTATTAATTTCTCAAACACACTATCAAACATTCATTAGAGCATTATCAACCACAGAGTTCTCTGCCAGGGCCTTGGTCACTGATCTGTCTGGAGCTGTGTCATCGGGGATGAAATGACAACATTCTGCTCTGAATCTCATACACCGCCCACCCTTTTCATCCATTAACATGTCCAAGGCTATTCTATTCTGCTAAAGCCATCAGGCTGGTCGCTTTAGTCTGCTCTGCTAATCCTTTTATTGCATCTCTGATATAATTGATGAAGCGCTGTAGATTATAATAAATATAATTGATCCAGTCCACATTCGTATTGAGAAAATACTTGACTCTTATCCTGCCAGGATCTGATTTCTTGTTTTGAACTCGTCTGGCACCCCCCCGTGGAACACCAATGCTATCAATGTAAACTCTATTATCAAAAAAGATCCTGAATGAGCACTCCTTCTCTCTCTTCTACCTGGCTCTGGGTAAGGGTAAAGAGCATGCCTAGCTGCACTAGTGCACAACTACCAGTCCAATTGGTGGGCAGGTTAGGTCACAGTCTCACACTCCCACACAAATCATCAGACATCCACTCCAGGCCTTTTCATCTGCCTGTTGAGTCCTTCACTGTCTTGTCAGTTGTAACATTCTCTGTCCTATTGCATGTCCTTACTTCCCCTACGTCCCATCCGTGTGTGGTGTAGCGAGCCATACAATAATATTGTCCTCCTGTAACTGTGAAAGGGGGAAATCTGAATGTGATGAGCACATGGGGATACAGATAATGCAACTGCCATTGTCTGGTTTCCCTGCCTTCATGATCAGCTTTACCATACAGGCCATTCCCCTGGGTAAATCAATTCCATCAAATGGAAAGGGAATGGTTCTCAACTGAGGTTTTTCTGTGGCGCAGGCATAACATTCTTCTTTCGCTACTGATCTAGCTTTATACTGAATCCATTCTAACCATAGGTTAGAATCCCCATAACCCGTTTCCACCTCAATCACTTCCTTAAGATCTTTCATCTGAACTATCCACACCGGCCCTTGACTCTGGACAACTCCACGGTCAGTATCTGCTTTGTCAGGGTATCTGCTTGTACTCTGGCTGACTATAGAGCTATCATCTGCTCTAACTTCTTCTACCCGGAATGGCATTAGTTTATGAACTGAAACCCTTACTTTCACTACACTCCATCTTCTTCCATACTGGGTAAGTGGATTTATGTTGCTCTCTCTCTCGGTGTGAGCTATAACCTGTTTCCATGAACTACACAGGGACTTGCACAGATATCTTCCAAAATGGCTCATAGTCCTAGACTGCCAAGGAGTCAGAGACCCCATTTGATCTACATAGAACTCCACTGAGACATCCTTCCCAATCTCACTCTCCCTTCCTTACTATTCAGTTCTAGTGACCTTTTGAGATGCTATGGTAATATCATAATTCCCCTCGTCTAGCATATGAGTCAAGTTACCCTCTTTGGCATTCTTGGGGTTCATGGTGTATCAGGAATATGGCTCCCACGATCAGACAGCTCAGGATGGCCAGCACACCTGTGAAGCCCCACCCTCTCCCAGAGAACATATCATCAGCCAGAGGCTAAGTCACACTTTCACTTCTATGAACGCTCACAGCGGGGAAAGGTCGGGTATAAGGGAATCTTCAGAGAGTTAACCCCCGAACCCTGTTGGTTACGGTTCTGCTCCTACCTCTGTGATTGTTTGACAGTGTCAGTGTGTCTTTCCCTCCTACAATTTGTGATATGCACCCAGGTAGCTCTTTCAGCTATCCTCACTTCGAAGGCTGTCACCAGGAGTACTTGGTGTGGCCCCTCCCACCGTGGCTGCTTCCCGTCTATTCTCCTCAGGGTCTGGATTGAGTGAATCACCTTCTCCTGTAATTCACCTGTAGTGCATAAAATCTTGGACATACAGGTTTGGTTAACAAACAGTTTCTCATTTGTTCTATCTGATTATATCTTTAACTTCTATGCCTACTTGTTAGCTAGATTTTTTTTTATTGTATTAGTTTATTATCCAATAGGCCACATCCTATCCTAGACCACAACTTACCCATCCCCCCTTTGATACCTGGCTCTGCCCAGGTAACAACCTTGCCTACTCTAAATAATGACTTAGGTAAGATTAGTAAATTATCCTTATGTTCTGACATTATCATGTAGGAGCACCCCTTTCATTCTCCACATGTCCAATTCTCCCTTGGGTGTCCATTCATGTATATCCTGTATCAATTATCTGTCAAGTGTCTCATCTACTTTAAAAGTTATCTATGCTGCTTTATATGTTCTTAAATATATATATGTTTATCTATTTAAACCCTATCTTGCTCATTTCCTGGCTCCCCTTCTCCTCTCTGCTCTTAAACCTTCAAGGTTTCAGCAGTGCGGGGAGGGCTCCTCTGTCTGCCTTTTCCCCTATCTGTCTGTAGATTTTTTTTCTCATAACAGTCAGTAACAACCATGTGTTGTTTCCAAATACTAACTAAGTGTCTCACTGTTTGGCTTTATCTAAATCATGGATTTTAGAAAAAACATGTCTATGGTGGCAATCTCTAAAGTCCTTACATAACCTTAATCAACCTATCTCAATCCTATCAATAATCCTGAATCACCACAGATGTCATATATCCCTGTCAACTTTAATACTATTTAAATACAAATCTTCTAATGGTCAAATAAAGCCAAAACGAATGCTAACCATCTCATATCCTTTCTGTACTAATGAGCGCTCTCCTTCAGGGGTCCACTGTATTGTATCTAACAATAACATGGGTTAACCTTAAAAGCAGGGGTTGATCAGACCCCAAGGGAAAGCCATGATAGAGGTCAAAGGTTATACCACCCTTTTACAGTCATGTTCCATACTATATTCGACATAATAAAGAACCCTTTATCTAAAGAATTCACATGTTTTCATTAGAACTCAGAAAATGGAACTCCTAATATTCCATATGTGAGTGTACCCCTTTAAGATATATTGTCTCTGGGAAACATGGAAATCCCCTTAAACCCAAACATTTACTACAAACAAAACCTAATAATTATGATAATACTATTGTACTCACTCAAATCATTTGTTTTAAATTTCCTCAATGTTTCTTGTAACTCATTCAGTCTTTCTCCAAATAGTCTCCCCAAAATGCTTGATAGGAATACCCTGCCCTTAGACACACACAACTGTGATAAACATACACTGTCCCTTTAACATAAAATAAACTCAGCCTGCAATCCACTTTGCGGACCTTTCATTGTTCCCCATAATGGAAACAGATTATAATGTTAGTATACCTTAACCTCCTGTTTAAATTTACTGGTGTTATCTGAACAATCAAACCAAAATCAATAACCGGAAACTATTAAAAAACGTTTACGATACTATTCAGACCTACATCTCTTATAGCCAAATATAGCTCAGTGAACGCCCCCAATCAGTGATGGCCACTTAGCAATTTTGTTGCTAGCTTTAGCATCTTTTCAGACTACCCTGACGATATTCAGCTACTTTTAAAAATGTATTTGGAACTTTTAGCAACTTTTGAAAAGTGACTCAAAGCTATAACGCACGCATTTTCCCTCTAAATGACACAAACCATTTTCTCTGTCACCCTCAGTCACAACCTCATTGCCTGGCTGCAAAAGTGCATTGTGAGTGATGTCAGCAACAGGCGCTCGGCCCGTGCCCAGGCCGCAGCAACTTTCAACGAATTGCATATCATTGTTGGTTAACTGCAGAAGCAGTAGTGCGGGTTCGATAAACCAAACCCAATTTATCCCAAATGTTGGATCTTGAATAGAACTTACAACATCAATCAACATCTCTCAATCAAACTGTACTGCCAGAAGTACAGAAAAGAGTGTACCTGAACAACGGTCAAATCAATTTGAGTAACATTATTGTATTCAACGTAATGAAGCAGTTTTACGTTATCACAAAACAATTCAACCTCTAGGCAAAGATATATCCCCTATTTGGATTGAGTTTTGCTTTAATTCTATTGTAAAAGTAAAATCAAACTTTCCCTACTCCAAAATTTAAACGTACAATGTACTTCGCTAAATTTATAAGAATTTTGATGGGCGCAACTCTACCGTAATTGTCTCTTCGTTGTTATTTGGAATTCATTAGATTTAGGTAACTGTCTCTTCTATGATTCAGCATTGTTAAATACGACTCCATTCCCAATACGTTATTCAAGCAGATCATTTAGGCAACAGACACCATCTTGCATCAAAATTCACTTCGCTATTATTTTGAATTAATTACTCTCTCAATTTAACTTCTTGAAGCTAGGGGGCACTATTTTTATTTTTGGAAAAATAACGTTCGCAAAGTAAACGGCCTATTTCTCAGGACCAGATGCTAGAATATGAATATAATTGACAGCTTAGGATAGAAAAAACTCAAAAGTTTCCAAAACTGTAAAAATATTGTCTGTGAGTATAACAGAACTGATATTGCAGGCGAAAGCCTGAGAAAAATCCAATCAGGAAGTGACACTTATTTTGAAACCTCTGTGTTCCTATGCATCCGTATTGACCATAGGGATGCACCGAGACAATTCCCCAAAAATAGCTCAATTCAAAGGTTCAAGCATTTCCCCAGCGAGGATTCTCCTTACTCTCTCTCTCTATCTACAGCCCACTGTAAAACCACCGCTGCCCCCTGTCCTGGTGTTCCCCTTTACCTTTTACAGCCGCTCAATCCTTTTTCTGTCTCATCTTCTTCTATGTATATGTGATTTTTACCTTCTATGTGTGTGTTCTTTTCTACCGCTATCCAATTACTATAGTTATATTCTACAGTATGTTCTCACAATCTAGGTGTATATATTTCTATGATCTATGTATGTGCTGTTTACCATTACCTAGTCATTATGGTTGTTCTCCTGCCTGCCTGACTATGTGTGTGTCTCTTTAATGTTTACAATCTATGTGTATAGATTTCTATTTGTGTTTTCTCCTTTCTGGAAACTTTATCTATAGCGTTGATGGTCGATCGGATATTAGGTCTTACCTATAGAACTATAAACCATTACCCAGGGGTCGTAAATCCCTAGTTAACCTCTTATTTCAGGTTGTGTCTGAGGATTTGTAAAGTACACCAATATCTCGTATCTCCCTTCACTACTTTAGGCTTCCCTCTCCTCCTTTTTGGACACTATCCAAGTGTTGAGTAGGTTAAATTATCTTGTTAGTTCCTTTTTCCATTACCTCCGTCCTACCTAACAACACTCATTTAGTATCCCGGCTTAATCTCGGGCGAACATGCATCTGTTATTAAGTTTAGTTTTATTTATGGTAGCGCACCTTACCTCAGGTCATCGCGGACCTGTTACAACTGTGTATATTGGTCATACAAAACCCTGTTTATCTGTTTGGAATAATGAAGCTCCTATTATTGATCAATTCTAAACATTTTTAGAACACCAAATCAAAGATATCTTAAAACATTCCCCCCAAATTCGAGAATAAAGACCATTTACCGTCGTCTTGTAGACTGGGAAAAGCAATGTTCGTGAGATTCCGTCACCGTATCTGTCGGCCTTAGATATTATATATATCTTTGAACCCCAATTCAGGGGCCAGGTCTTTAATTTACGGGTCAATGACCCGCCCGTGCATGGTTTTTGGACTACAGGGAGAGATTTTTGGAAATCCGCTCGAAGGACCAAATTGTCAAAGGAATTTAACAATTCCTATATGTGTTCATTAACCAATTCAATTAAAATCCTTCTGTCTGTTTCTAAGAATTTGTAAGATCCTTATTTGCATGAAATAGACAGAGACCAGTCTATCAAAATTAGCCAATAGTGTTTCTTCTCGGAGCGCGCTGCCCATAGAACCATGTACAACAGCTTATATATCACATATGACGTCATAGGTTATAAAATGTATCTCCTCCTCTCGACCAGGACAAAGCAGGTTCCAAAGTTCATTCCAACTTACTAGCGCACATACATGACACACAATATATCTGGATTAACTCCTGAAGTCTCACCATAGTTTATTACCACTTAGCAGACAGTTCCAGATACGAAAAACCTGGAGAGGCTCTCGCTGTCTTATTTGATCGGCACAGAGTTATAGCCGGGGCGGTTCAAACATAAGTTAAGGATTCTCTTTGATTACTTTAGACACACACACATGCCTTCCTCTCCAACCTATAGTTGGAATCGTGTTTATTATGTTTCATTACTCCTTGTTCATGCTACATAACCTCTAATCCCTAATGGTTAAGTTTCTGAGTATAATTATTTAATCATTCATGTTAAACTTTGATAAAATCTCTTAACAGGTAGGTAACAACACATCCGCCACGCTGATCCTCAACACAGGAGCCCCTCAACTGCTCGGCCTCAGAACGCAAATCACTACAGAGGATAGTGCGTACGGGCCAGTACATCACTGGGACCAAGCTTCCTGCCATCCAGGACCTGTATACCAGGCAATGTCAGAGGAAGGCCCTAAAAATAGTCAAAGACTCCAGCCACCCTAGTCATAGACTGTTCTCTCTACCACCACACAGCAAGTGGTACCGGAAGCACCAAGTCTAGGAGAAAAATGCATCTCAACAGTTTTTACCCCCAAGCCATAAGACTCCAGAACATGTAATCAAATGGCTACCCGGACTTTTTGCATTCTGTGCCCCCCCCAACCCCCCTCTTTTACGCTGCTGCTACTCTCTGTTTTTCATATATGCATAGTCACTTTAACATTACATTCATGGACATACTACCTCAATTGGCCCGGCCAAACAGTGCCCCGCACATTGGCTAACCGGGATATCTTCATTGTGTCCCGCCACCCGCCACCCACCACCCGCCAAACCCTCTTTTACGCTACTGCTACTCTCTGAATATCATATATGCATAGTCACTTTAACCATATCTACATGTACATACTACCTCAATCAGCCTGACTAACCGGTGCCTGTATGTAGCCTCGCTACTGTATATAGCCTCACTACTGTATATAGCCTCTATACTGTATATAGCCTCTACTGTATATAGCCTCTCTACTGTATATAGCCTCTCTACTGTATATAGCCTCTACTGTATATACCCTCGCTACTGTTATTTTTCAGTGTCTTTTTACTGTTGTTTTATTTCTTTATTTACCTATTGTTGACCTAACACCTTTTTTGCACTATTGGTTATAGCCTGTAAGTAAGCATTTCACTGTAAGGTCTGTTGTATTCGGCGCACGTGACAAATAAACATTGATTAGATTTTATTTGAGTACACCTTTTACTGTAGGAACAGGGCTGGTACAGGTACTACAGGAGCAGGGCTAATAAAGCTTCTACTGTCAAAGACTCCAGCCACCCTAGTCATAGACTGTTCTCTCTGCTACCACACAGCATGTGGTATAGGAAGTGCCAAGTCTAGGAGAACAATGCAGGGCTAGTAAACATTCTAGTGCAAGAGAAGGGCTAGTACACATTCTAGAGCAGGAGCAGGGCTAGTATACATTCTACTAAAGGAGCAGGGCTAGTATACATTCTACTAAAGGAGCAGGGCTAGTATACATTCTACTAAAGGAGCAGGGCTAGTACACCTTTTACAAGGCTAGTGCACCTACTTCAGGAGCAGGACTAGTATTCCTTCTACTGCAGGAGCAGGGCTAGTACACCTTCTACAGGGCTAGTACAACATCTGCTGCAGGAGCGGGCTAGTACACCTTCTATTGCAGGAGCAGGGCTTGTACACATTCTACAGGGCTAGTAAACCTTCTACTGCAGGAGCAGGACTAGTAAAACTTCTACTGCAGGAGCAGGGTTTGTACACCATCTACAGGGCTAGTACACCTTCTACTGCAGGAGCAGGGTTTGTACACCATCTACAGGGCTAGTAAACCTTCTACTGCAGGAGCAGGACTAGTAAAACTTCTACTGCAGGAGCAGGGTTTGTACACCATCTACAGGGCTAGTACACCTTCTACTGCAGGAGCAGGGTTTGTACACCATCTACAGGGCTAGTAAACCTTCTACTGCAGGAGCAGGACTAGTAAAACTTCTACTGCAGGAGCAGGGTTTGTACACCATCTACAGGGCTAGTACACCTTCTACTGCAGGAGCAGGGTTTGTACACCATCTACAGGGCTAGTACACCTTCTACTGCAGGAGCATGATTAGTATACCTTCTACTGCAGGAGCAGGTCTATTACACCTTCTACTGCAGGAGCAGGGCTAGTATACCTTCTACTGCAGGAGCAGGGCTAGTATACCTTCTACTGCAGGAGCAGGTCTATTACACCTTCTACTGCAGGAGCAGGGCTAGTATACCTTCTACTGCAGGAGCAGGGCTAGTAAACCTTCCACTGCAGGAGCAGGGCTAGGACCCTTTCTACAGGGCTAGTACACCTTAGTTCAGGAGCAGGACTAGTATACCTTCTTCTACGGGAGCAGGGCTAGTACACCTTCTACTGCAGGAGCAGGGCTAGTATACCTTCTACTGCAGGAGCAGGTCTATTACACCTTCTACTGCAGGAGCAGGTCTATTACACCTTCTACTGCAGGAGCAGGGCTAGTATACCTTCTACTGCAGGAGCAGGGCTAGTATACCTTCTACTGCAGGAGCAGGGCTAGTATACCTTCTACTGCAGGAGCAGGTCTATTACACCTTCTACTGCAGGAGCAGGTCTATTACACCTTCTACTGCAGGAGCAGGTCTATTACACCTTCCACTGCAGGAGCAGGGCTAGTATACCTTCTACTGCAGGAGCAGGGCTAGGACCCTTTCTACAGGACTAGTACACCTTCTACTGCAGGAGCAGGTCTATTACACCTTCTACTGCAGGAGCAGGGCTAGTACACCTTCTACTGCAGGAGCAGGTCTATTACACCTTCTACTGCAGGAGCAGGGCTAGTATACCTTCTACTGCAGGAGCAGGTCTATTACACCTACTGCAGGAGCAGGTCTATTACACCTTCTACTGCAGGAGCAGGGCTAGTATACCTTCTACTGCAGGAGCAGGGCTAGTATACCTTCTACTGCAGGAGCAGGTCTATTACACCTTCTACTGCAGGAGCAGGACTAGTATACCTTCTACTGCAGGAGCAGGGCTAGTATACCTTCCACTGCAGGAGCAGGGCTAGGACCCTTTCTACAGGGCTAGTACACCTTAGTTCAGGAGCAGGACTAGTACACCTTCTTCTACAGGAGCAGGGCAAGTACACTTTCTACTGCAGGAGCAGGACTAGTACACCTTCTTCTACAGGAGCAGGGCAAGTACACTTTCTACTGCAGGAGCAGGGCTAGTACACCTTAGTTCAGGAGCAGGACTAGTATACCTTCTACTGCAGGAGCAGGTCTAGTATACCTTCTACTGCAGGAGCAGGGCTAGTATACCTTCTTCTACAGGAGCAGGGCTAGTATACCTTCTTCTACAGGAGCAGGTCTATTACACCTTCTACTGCAGGAGCAGGTCTATTACACCTTCTACTGCAGGAGCAGGTCTATTACACCTTCTACTGCAGGAGCAGGTCTAGTATACCTTCCAGTGCAGGAGCAGGGCTAGGACCCTTTCTACAGGGCTAGTACACCTTAGTGCAGGAGCAGGACTAGTACACCTTCTTCTACGGGAGCAGGGCTAGTACACCTTAGTGTAGGAGCAGGACTAGTACACCTTCTTCTACAGGAGCAGGGCAAGTACACTTTCTACTGCAGGAGCAGGGCTAGTACACCTTCTACTACAGGAGCAGGGCTAGTACACCTTCTACTACAGGAGCAGGGCTAGTACACCTTCTACTACAGGAGCAGGGCTAGTACACTTTCTACTACAGGAGCAGGGCTAGTATACCTTCTTCTACAGGAGCAGGGCTAGTACATCTACTACAGGAGCAGGGCTAATACATATTCTACAGGTTTAGTACACCTACTGCCGGAGTAGGGTTAGTATACCTTCTACTACAGGAGCAGGGCTAGTACACCTTCTACAGGGCTAGTACACCTACTGCAGGAGCAAGGCTAGTATATCTTCCACTGCAAGAGCAGGGCTAGAACACCTTCTACTGTAGGAGCAGGGCTAGTTCACCTTTTACAGGACTAGTACACCTTCTACTGCAGGAGCAGGGCTAGTATACCTTCCACTGCAGGAGCAGGGCTATGACCCTTTCTACAGGGCTAGTACACCTTAGTTCAGGAGCAGGACTAGTACACCTTCTTCTACAGGAGCAGGGCAAGTACACTTTCTACTGCAGGAGCAGGGCTAGTGCACCTTCTACTACAGGAGGAGGGCTAGTTAACCTTGTACTGCAGAAGCAGGTCTAGTACACTTTCTACTACAGGAGCAGGGCTAGTACACCTTCTTCTACAGGAGCAGGGCAAGTACACTTTCTACTGCAGGAGCAGGGCTAGTACACCTTCTACTACAGGTGCAGGGCTAGTTAACCTTGTACTGCAGGAGCAGGGCTAGTATACCTTCTACTGCAATAGCAGGGCTAGTTAACCTTGTACTGCAGGAGCAGGTTTAGTACAACCGAAGACAGACGTTTTTTACGCACTACACTCTTCAGCACTCTGTGGTCCTTTTCTGTGAGCTTGTGTGGCTTACCACTTCGCGGCTGAGCCGTTGTTGCTCCTAGACGTTGTCACTTCACAATAACAGCACTTACAGTTAACCGGGGCAGCTCTAGCATGACAGAAATTTGACAAATTGACTTGGAAATGTGGCATCCTATGATGATGCCACATTGAAAGTCACTTCAGTTAGGTCCTTCAACTGTCAATGTTTGTCTAAATAAATGTTAACCTGTCTGGGACACGCTAGCGAAACCTCCCCCCCAACATTCCGCTGAAAAGGCAGCTCAGGAAATTCAAAAATATTTTTTTGAAATATTTAACTTTCACACATTAACAAGTCCAATACAACAAATGAAAGATAAACATCTTGTTAATCTACCCATCATGTCCGATTTTCACAGCGAAAACCCAACATATATTTATGTTAGAAAAAAACACACAGACATTTTCCCCAGCCAAAGATAGTCACAAAAGCAGAATTAGAGATACAATTTATCACTAACCTTTGATAATCTTCATCAGATGACACTCATATGACATCATGTTACAAAATACATGTATGTTTTATTCGATAATATGCATATTTATATCCACAAATCTCGGTTTACATTGGCGCCATGTTCAGAAATGCCTCCAAAATATCCTGAGTAATTACAGAGAGCCACGTCATATAACAGAAATACTTATCATAAACTTTGACGAAAGATACATGTTTTACATATAATTAAAGATACACTGGTTCTTAATGCAACCACTGTGTCAGATTTTTTTTTTACATTATGAAAAAAGCATACCATGCAATAATCTGAGACGGTGCTCAGACATAAATATATTTTTTCACCATGTTGGAGTCAACAGAAATACGAAATTACATCATAAATATTCCCTTACCTTTGATGATCATTCATCCAAATGCAATGCAAGTGTAACGGTTTTCTTTATGAGAAGGAGAGTCGGACCAATATGCGGCGTGTAGATTACGATCCATGTTTATTGTGACTATAGCAACACGAATCTAAATACAAACAGTGCAAAATAATAAACGTAATGAAAACCGAAACAGCCTAAACTGGTGCAAACTAACACTAAGGACAATCACCCACAAACACACAGTGAAACCCAGGCTACCTAAATATGGTTCCCAATCAGAGACAATGACTAACACCTGCCTCTGATTGAGAACCATATCAGGCCAGACATAGAAATAGACAAACAAGACATCCAACATAGAATGCCCACCCAGTTCACGTCCTGACCAACACTAAAACAAGGAAAACACACACAAACGATGGTCAGAACGTGACAGTACCCCCCCTCCAAGGTTCGGACTCCGGACGCACAACTTAAACCTATGGGGGAGGGTGTGGGTGGGCATCTGTCCGCGGTGGCGGCTCTGGCGCTGGACGTGGACCCCACTCCATAACAGTTTTAGTCCACCTCCTTAGCGTCCCTAGATAGGTTACCCTCCTTAAAGACCGCTCGGGACAGAGGGGCAGCTCGGGACAGAGGTAGCTCGGGACTGATGGGTAGCTCAGCACTGAGAGGAAGCTCAGCACTGAGAGGAAGCTCAGCACTGAGAGGAAGCTCAGGCAGGTGGTTGGATCCGGCAGATCCTGGCTGGCTGGCGGTTCCGGAAGAGTCTGGTCGGCTGGCGGTTCCGGAAGAGTCTGGTCGGCTGGCGGTTCCGGAAGAGTCTGGTCGGCTGGCGGATCCGGAAGAGTCTGGTCGACTGGCGGATCCGGAAGAGTCTGGTCGACTGGCGGATCCGGAAGAGTCTGGTCGACTGGCGGATCCGGAAGAGTCTGGTCGACTGGCGGATCTGGGAGAGTCTGGTCGACTGGCGGATCTGGGAGAGTCTGGTCGACTGGCGGATCTGGGAGAGTCTGGTCGACTGGCAGATCTGGAAGAGTCTGGTCGACTGGCAGATCTGGAAGAGTCTGGTCGACTGGCAGATCTGGAAGAGTCTGGTCGACTGGCAGATCTGGAAGAGTCTGGTCGACTGGCAGATCTGGAAGAGTCTGGACGACTGGCAGATCTGGAAGAGTCTGGTCGACTGGCAGATCTGGAAGAGTCTGGTCGACTGGCAGATCTGGAAGAGTCTGGTCGACTGACAGCTCTGGCTGCTCCGTGCTGACTGGCTGCTCCATGCTGACTGGCAGCTCTGGCTGCTCCATGCTGACTGGCTGCTCCATGCTGACTGGCAGCTCTGGCTGCTCCATGCTGACTGGCTGCTCTGGCTGCTCCATGCTGACTGGCTGCTCCGGCTGCTCCATGCTGACTGACTGCTCCATGCTGACTGGCGGCCCTGGCTGCTCCATGCTGACTGGCGGCCCTGGCTGCTCCATGCTGACTGGCGGCCCTGGCTGCTCCATGCTGACTGGCGGCTCTGGCTGCTCCATGCTAACTGGCAGCTCTGGCGGCTCCTTGCAGACTGGCAGCTCTGGCGGCTCCTTGCAGACTGGCAGCTCTGGCGGCTCCTTGCAGACTGGCAGCTTTGGCGGCATCCTGCAGAAAGGCAGCTCTGGCGGCTCCTTGCAGACTGGCAGCTCCTTGCAGACTGGCAGCTCCTTGCAGACTGGCAGCTCCATGCAGACTGGCAGCTCCATACAGACTGGCAGCTCCATACAGACTGGCAGCTCCATACAGACTGGCAGCTCCTTGCAAACTGGCAGCTCCTTGCAAACTGGCAGCTCCTTGCAAACTGGCAGTTCCGAACAGGCGGGAGACTCCGGCAGCGCTGTAGAGGCGGAAAGCTCTGACAGCGCTAAACAGGCGGGAGACTCCGACAGCGCTGAAGAGGAGGGAGGCTCTGGCAGCGCTGGACAGGCGAGGCGCACTGTAGGCCTGATGCGTGGTGCTGGCACTGGTGGTACTGGGCCGAGGACACGCACAGGAAGCCTGGTGCAGGGAGCTGCTACCGGAGGGCTGGGGTGTGGAGGTGGTACTGGAAAAACCGGACCGTGCAGGCGCACTGGAGCTCTTGAGCACCGAGCCTGCCCAACCTTACCTGGTTGAATGCTCACGGTCGCCCTGCCAGTGTGGACTATGCAGGCGAACCGGAGACACCGAGCGCAAGGCTGGTGCCATGTAAACCGGCCCAAGGAGACGCACTGGGGACCAGCTGCGTAGAGCCGGCTTCATGGCATTAGGCTCGACGCTCAATCTAGCCCGGCAGACACGCGGAGCTGGAATATACCGCACCGGGCTATGCACCTGCACTGGAGACACCGTGCGCACCACTGCATAACACGGTGCCTGTCCGGTCTCTCTAGCCCCCCGGTAAGCACAGGGAGTCTGCCCAGGTCTCCTACCTGGCATAGCCATACTCCCTGTTAGCCCCCCCCCAAGAAATTTTTGGGGCTGCCTCTCAGGCTTCCATCCGCGTCGCCGTGCTGCCTTCTCATACCAGCGCCTCTCTGCTTTCACCGCCTCCATTCTACGGTAACCTTCCTTGCACTGCTCCAGCGAATCCCAGGCGGGCTCCGGCACTCTCCCTGGGTCGGCCGCCCACCTGTCGATCTCCTCCCAAGTAGTATACTCCATACTGTACTCCTCCTTGGGCTGTTCCTGTTGTTTCTTCTCCCGCTGCACCTTAGTGCGGCTACACTCCCCTGGTTTAGCCCAGGGTCCTCTCCCGTCGAGGATTTCCTCCCATGTCCAGAAATCCTTATTGCGCGTCTCCTCGCGCTGCTCCTGCCTGTTGACACGCTGCTTGGTCCTTTTGTGGTGGGTGATTCTGTAACGGTTTTCTTTATGAGAAGGAGAGTCGGACCAAAATGCGGCGTGTAGATTACGATCCATGTTTATTGTGACTATAGCAACACGAATCTAAATACAAACAGTGCAAAATAATAAACGTAATGAAAACCGAAACAGCCTAAACTGGTGCAAACTAACACTAAGGACAATCACCCACAAACACACAGTGAAACCCAGGCTACCTAAATATGGTTCCCAATCAGAGACAATGACTAACACCTGCCTCTGATTGAGAACCATATCAGGCCAGACATAGAAATAGACAAACAAGACATCCAACATAGAATGCCCACCCAGTTCACGTCCTGACCAACACTAAAACAAGGAAAACACACACAAACGATGGTCAGAACGTGACAGCAAGGAGTCATAGTTCCGCAATAAATCGTTGTTTTGCTCCATAATGTCCATTACTAGTGTCCAATTAGCTACTTTTGCTAGCACGTTTAGTTCACATGTCCAAAAACTGGCGCTGGTCCAGGCAAACTCGGACGAAAACTTCAAAAAGTTATATTCCAGGTCGAATAAACTGGTCAAACTAAGTAGAGAATCAATCTTCAGGATGTTATTATCATATATATCCAATAACGTTCCAACCGGAGCATTCGTTTTTGTCTACAGAGTAATGGAACACAAGGCACAACACAATATAATGAGTACTGCGCATAACCAGGAACTGGCATTCTGCCAGACCACTGACTCATTCCCCTCCCATCCGGCCCCACATCACACTAGAGGCTTCATTCCACGTTCTACTGACTGTTGACATCTAGTGGAAGGTGTAGGAAGTGCGAACAGATCCATATCTTATTGGGATGTGAATAGGCGATGAGTTGAAAATCAACCAGCCCCAGAATTTCCACTTCCTGTTTGGAAATTTGCCTGCCCTATGAGTTCTGTTATACTCACAGACATAATTCAAACAGTTTTAGAAACTTCAGAGTGTTTACTATCCAATAGTAATAATAATATACATATATTAGCATTTGGGGCAGGGTAGGTTCACTATGGGCACGCAATTCATCCAAAGTGAAAATGCTGCCCCCTATCCCTAAAAGGATGTACTGGTACATAAGAGGAGAAATTACTTTATTTCAATTGTACCGATTGATTGTCAAAAATGTAATAACCTTAATAGTCTGTTCAATTTCCAGGTTTTGTTTCTACCGAATATTATACAGGTCTTGGAAACATTTTTGGACGAAGAAGGACTAAGTTAACACCAACCTCATACGTACCTCGGCTTTTAGGAAGCAGGACATTTTGGAAGCAATTGAGATCAGCTGTGCAGGTGATTTTATTTATGGTTTAACTAGAGATTACTTGCAGATAAAATGGTGGCCAACAGTGGTTGCAATTGGCCTTGCATGTCTCTGACAGTGATTCAGAGGTCACATCAACTAGTGAATAACAACTAGCCTAAGGATATGCCTGCTCTATTTACCAGTATCTGAGATCTATAAGAACATCCAAAACCAAACACATACAGTCCCTATTCCAAATCAAATCAAATGTTATTAGTTACATACGCCGAATACAACTAATAGGGAACGCGGGTTGGTTTAGACCGTCGTGAGACAGGTTAGTTTTACCCTTCTTCTTTCCTGCACTAAGGTGTACCTTACAGTGAAATGCTTACTTACGAGCCCCTAACCAATAATATAGTTAAAGAAATATGAATAAGAATAAGATATAAAAGTAATATGTAATTAAAGAGCAGCAGTAAAATAACAATAGCAAGACTATATACAGGGGGTACCGGTACAGAGTCAATGTTCGGGGGACACCGGTTAGTTGAGGTATTATGTACATGTAGGCGGAGTTATTAAAATGACTATGCATAGATTATAACAACAGCAGTGGTGTAAAAAGGGGGCAGGGACAATGCAAATAGTCTGTGTAGCCATTTGATTAGATGTTCAGGAGTCTTATGGCTTGGAAGTAGAAGCTGTTTAGAAGCCTCTTGGACCTAGACTTGGTGCTCCGGTACCACTTGCCGTGTGGTAGCAGAGAGAACAGTCTATGACTAAGGTGGCTGGAGTCTTTGACCATTTTTAGGGCCTTCCTCTGACCATGCCTGGTATAGAGGTCCTGGATAGCAGGAAGCTTGGCCCCAGTGATGTACTGGGAGAGAGAATAAAGTAGACGGCACACGTCAAACGTATGATTTATGACCCTACGTCAGGATGACGTGTGCATGCCCATATTTGGGCATCCGGTCAGGACATCCTGGCGGGAACTGATCACTTGCTTATGCCCATATATGGGCATCCTGTTCCTGTTCTCACGCGTTAGAGGGTGTGCTAATTTATGCATATATTGCATCTAGGCCTTTGAAGTTGTCATGATGATTGATGGGTAGGTACCTGATTGAACTGGGGGGGGGGGGTCTGTGTTTGAACATTTGAAAGAGAACAGCCCCACACCCCCTATTTTATTGCCCTTAGGGTTGTTGTCTATGATGCAGGAATGTCTGGGAGGGGGAGTGTGTGTATGTGTGTGTGTGTGTGTGTGTGTGTGTGTGTGTGTGTGTGTGTGTGTGTGTGTGTGGGTGTGTGGGTGTGTGTGTGGGTGTATGTCTCTGCATTGGGTGTTAGAAACAAGGTCCCTTCGCATTATGTACATTTCAAGCTTTCAGCAACAATAAAACAACCATCTAAATAATGTTTCTTGTCCTAACACAATGTGGAGTTTCCTATTTAGTTATCTTTATATGTACATGCACTGAGCTTCCAGGTGGCTCCAGCCTCTGGATGTTCGGTGCATGTGCACCAGGGGTATTTTGAAAGAGGGAGATTAGAAGCCCAAAGTAATAGAGGGTAAGAAAGATCCTAAAGGTAATTTCAGATTCAGGTTTAGGGTGTAATAACTGTAGTGAAACCACATTTCACACTATGTACAGACATAGAGAGCCAAAACATAAAGGTGTAACAGGGATGAATGGATATTCAATGTACAACAGTAGTCTTCTGTAACAAGCAATACGTGTTAAATATGTGCCAAAGTCAATCATGACAGCCTCTTTATGAAAGGCCTTTACTTATGACTTAAACAGATTCATTTTTTACACATCTTATTAATTAATGCTGTGGGATAAATCAGGTGTTTCTTGGTGGGCTTAAACAAATCTACTGGAAAACAAAAGTGTACAATCTACACACGTTTATTGACTTTTAAAAAGACCACAGTAACATGACAGATATAGTGGAGATGCGACAAAGTCTGTCAGTTCTCATGTATCTTCCAAGGCATGCATGGATGTCAACTTTTTTATGTCATTGTTTAGCTTTAAATGGAGTGCTTATCCCATATTCATAACCCTGATGAATAAGCTGGACAGTCTTTTCCAAAATCGTGAACAATTACGGCGCTGGCCACGTCTATCCTTAAGACATACCCAGGACCTACATGCCCGATGGATTATCTACCCATGGAGTAAAAACTTACGGAGCTTTGATGGAGTGTGCATGAGAGCCCGGCATGGCGATGGTGAATTGGATACGGATAATGGTCAGGGCTAACCAGAACCTTTATCTGTAAGAAAGGAATAGTAAAAAGGTGTAATTCATTATGACATGCTTTAAACTGTATGTACTTAATATTTTGAATTAAATTAAATGGTTTTAAAATTGTAAGCTCTCGTTTTCTCTCTCACCCCGGTCTTTTTACGGAAAAGCCATGTGCGTGCGTGTGTGTGTGTGTGTTTCAAAAACAAAAAGGGTAGGGGGTGTGTGTTCAACAATGCCCAGGCATCTGCACTCAAGGCCTTCTCTCTCTCTCTGCAGGGGTCGTTTGAAACCAAGGTTTGCACTATCATACACGGTATGTACAGATATCTGCCTACCACCCACCAAAAAGTGTGATGGCGTCTCTTAAAATGGGCACTTTCGATTCATTAACACACATGTCTTTCAAATTCAAATTTATCTCATCACCCCCCAGAGGATGTGGGGGCTAAGAAGTCAAACACCCCAGAAATAATACAATATGGCGAGACAGCCCCCTAGGGTTAAACAATGTTATTTCTAATCAGCGCATATGCTAAAGGTCCCGCCACCCCGGTCTATAAATTTACATCGGACACCCCCCAAGCTGCTACCCCTGAGGATGTAGGAAATCAAAAGGGCCATGTCTTACTGTCTCGACATCCCCTTCTGTTGTTTGAAATCACTACCTTTACTATTTTCTACATTGCAGAATAATAATGACTACATCAAAACTATGAAGTAACACATACGGAATCATGTAGTGACCAAAAAAGTGTTAAACAAATCAAAATATATTTTATAATTGAGATTCTTCAAAGTAGCCACCCTTTGCCTTGATGACAGCTTTGCACACTCTTGGCATTCTCTCAACTAGCTTCATGAGGTAGTCACCTGGAATGCATTTCAATTAACAGGCGTGCCTTGTTAAAATGTTATTTGTGGAATTTCTTTCCTTCTTATTGCGTTTGAGACAATCAGTTGTGTTGTGACAAGGTAAGGGTTGTATACAGAAGACAGCCCTATTTGGAAAAAGACAGAGTCCATATTATGGCAAGAATAGTTCAAATAAGCAAAGAGAAATGACAGCCCATCATTAATTTAAGACATGAAGGTCAGTCAAACTGGAAAATGTCAAGAACATTGAAAGTTTCTTCAAGTGCAGTCGCAAAAAAACATCAACCACTATGATGAAACTGGCTCTCATGAGGACCACCTCAGGAGAGGAAGACCCAGAGTTACTTCTGTTGCAGAGAATAAGCTCATTAGAGTTACCAGCCTCAGATTGCAGCCCAAATAACTGCTTCACAGAGTTCAAGTAACAGACACATGTCACGTTCTGACCTTTATTTCCTTTGTTTTGTTGTTATTTAGTATGGTCAGGGCGTGAGTTGGGGTGGGCAGTCTGTTTGTTTTTCTATGATTTGGGGATTTCTATGTTTCGGCCTAGTATGGTTCTCAATCAGAGGCAGGTGTCATCAGTTATCTCTGATTGAGAATCATACTTAGGTAGCCTGGGTTTCACTGTGTGTTTGTGGGTGTTTGTTTCCGTGTCTGTGTTTTTCACCACACGGTACTGTTTTGGTTTTTGTTAGTTTTCACGTTTATTGTTTTTGTATTCAGTTGTGTTCATGTTAAGTATTTCTTATTAAAAGAACCATGGACACTTACCACGCCACATATTGGTCCTCCGATCCTTCTCGCCTCTCCTCTTCAGACGAAGAGGAGGAAAGCCTTTACAACACATCTCAACATCAACTGTTCAAACTGCGTGAATCAGCCCTTCATGGTGGAATTGCTGCAAACAAACCACTACTAAAGGACATCAATAATAAGAAGAGACTTGTTTGGGCCAAGAAACAGGACCAATGAACAGTAAACCGGTGGAAACATGTCCTTTGATCTGACGAGTCTAATTTGACATTTTTGATTCCAACCTCCGTGTCTTTGTGAGACGCAGAGTACGTGAACGGATGATCTCCGCCTGTGTGGTTCCCACCGTGAAGCATGGAGGAGGAGGTGTGATGTTGTGGGGGAGCTTTGCTGTTGACAATATTTAGAATATTTAGAATTCAAGGCACACAGAACCAGCATGGCTACTACAGCATTCTGCAGCGATACGCCATCCCATCTAGTTTGCGCTTAGTGGGACTATCATTTGTTTTTCAACAAGACAATGACCCAAACACACCTCCAGGATTTGTAAGGGCCATTTGACCAAGAAGGAGAGTGATGGTGCTGCATCAGATGACCTGGCCTCCACAATCACCCAACCTCAACCCAATCGAGATGGTTTGGGGTGAGTTGGACCGCAGAGTGAAGGAAAAGCAGCCAACGATTGCTCATTATATGTGGGAACTCCTTCAAGATCGTTGGAAAAGCATTCCTCATGAAGCTGGTTGAGAGAATGCCAAGAGTGTGCAAAGCTGTTATCAAAGCAAAGGGTGGCTACTTTTAAATATATTTTGATTTGTTTACCACTTTTTGGTTACTACATGATTCCATATGTGTTATTTCGTCTTTTGATATCTTCACTATTATTCTACAATAAAATAATACAAATAAAGAAAAACCCTTGAATGAGTGTCCAAACTTTTGACTGTATACATTTCTATAGACAAGGTAATTTATGTAAATATTGTAGATCACTAAAGTTTTCTGCATCGTGCAGGCCATGATTTTTATTTTTATTCAATCACATGCCATTTAGGGGCTTACTGTAACAATGTGCGCAAAGAGTTGGGAAGCTAGTTCAGGGAGTGAGTGTCTTAATAAATAAACACAACATAATACATACACAGGAAACAAACATTGCAGACATGACACTGGAACAGAAACAATGACACCTGGGGAAGGAACCAAAGGTCATTCACATATAGGGCAGGTAATCAGGGAGGTGATGGAGTCCAGGTGAGTGTCATAATGTGCTGATGCGTGTAACAATGGTGACAGGTGTGCACCATAACGAGCAGCCTGGTGACCTAGACGCCGGAGAGGGAACACACGTGACAGTACCCCCTCCCCGACGCACGGCTCCAGTCGCATGACGCCGACCAAGATGACGATCCTGGGAGACAGGAGCAGACCGGTCACCTCTGCTAAGGGGGGGGGGAACCTGTTGATCCAGCTGAGGCGAGGGAGCATGGCGACCGAGAGCGCCGGAGAAAGAGCATACGGGAGTCTATCGATGGCAGCCTGTCGAACCAACTGAAGTATGGAAACCCATCAATCCTGCCGAGGCATGGGAATCCGACAAACCGGCTGAGGCCTCCCAGGTAGCTCTGGTTCTGACACCAGGACCCGACATTCCTCCAAAACAAAAAAACACTTGCTGATACTTTCCTTTGGTGAGGTGTCATTCTGTAACGATGTGAGCAGAGAGTTGGGAAGCAAGTTCAGGGAGGGAGTGTAAATAAACACAAAATAATACATGAAACCCAAACAACGCACAGACATGACACTGGAACAGAAACAATGACACCTGGGGAAGGAACCGAAGGGAGTGACATATATAGAGCAGGTAATCAAGGAGGTGATGGAGTCCAGGTGAGTGTCATAATGCGCTGATGGGCTTAACAACGGTGACAGGTGTGCGCCATAACGAGCTGACCTCGAGGCTGGAGAGTGAGTACAGGTGACATCTACCTTCATCTTCACCTTACATAGTAGCCCTGAAGAAAATCTTTGGACAACAGTCCTCCAAGTTCATGTCCGTACTGCTGTTCACTCGTTGTGATGACCATGATGGTGAAACAATACAAGACAATGTACTCAGCAGTCATCTGATGATTTGTGAACTGATTCAACGCTGTGGTGACAGATTCCATGCATTCAACAACAGAGAGAAGAATAAAAGTCAAGGTGTTGAGCTGATCGAGAAGATTGATGACGTAGTCGCTGGAAATGGAGGAGAAACATACAATGAGGAAATAGGAAGAGGTAGATAGAGAGATTCAGAGGAAAATGAATCAGGAAAACATTCCTGGTGAAAGGGAAGAGAAATCAGGTTACAACTTCACCTTTCTTGATTTTCTGAAGTAAAGCGTGGGAATATTTAAATAGACATTTTATGGTTGGTTATGAATACTATTGGCCTTACACTATTGGCCGAACCATAACTGACTATCACCTTTCCATGATTTACACATTTTGTAATTGTCGGCAGTATTGTATTGTTTCACCATCATGGTCATCACAACGAGTGAAAAGTAGGACAATCATGAACTTGGATGACTGTTGTCCAAAGATTTTCTCCAGGGCTACTATGTAAGGTGAAGATGATGGCAGTGGAATGTAGGCCCCTAAATGACATGTGATTGAAGAAAAAAAAAATGGTGGCCTGTACGATGCAGCAAACATTAGTGATCTACAATATTTACATCAATTAAGATGGTGCCGATAGAGAGGGCTGCCTCGCTTCTAGTCCTTATGAAACTGTGCAGTATTTTGTTTTTTTAATGTATTATTTCTTACATTGTTAGCCCAGAAAATCTTAAGTGTTATTACATATAGCCGGGAAGAACTATTGGATATCAGAGCGACGTCAACATACCAGGTCTACGACCAGGAATAGGACTTTCCCGAAGCGGATCCTTTGTCCGCTCCACCCAGGGCATCTGAATTGATCCCAGAGGCTGACACAAAACAATGCCGCTGGAGAAGAGGAAGACAGCTGTCTTCTGGTGAGACTTCAGAGTCGCAAACACCACCCACCTCTTCTGAGTATATTACTCGCTAATGTCCGGTCCCTAGATAACCAGGTTGACGAAATAAGGGCAAGGGTTGCTTTCCAGAGAGACATCAGGGATTGTAACATACTCTGTTTCACGGAAACATGGCTCTTTGGGGATATGCTGTCGGAGTTGATAAAGCCATCTGGATTCTTGGCGCAATGCGCCGACAGGAATAAACATCTCTCCGGGAAGAAGAAGAGCGGTGGTGTATGTTTCATGATTAACGACTCATGGTGTAATTGTAACAACATACAGGAATTCAAGTCCTTTTGTTCACCTGACCTAGAATTCCTCACAATCAAATGCTGACCATATTATCTCCCAAGAGAATTATGTTCCGTTATTGTCACAGCCGTGTAAATCCCCCCTCTACCAGATACCACGACGGCCCTCAAGGAACTTCACTGGACTTTATGCAAACTAGAAACCATATATCCTCAGGCTGCATTTATTGTAGCTGGGGACTTTAACAAAGCTCATTTGAGAACAAGGCTACCTACATTTTATCAGCATATTGTCTGTAGCACACGTGCTGGTAAGACGCTGGATCACTGTTAATCTAACTTCCGCGAAGCAGACAAGGCTCTCCCCCGCCCTCCTTTCGGCAAATCTAACAACGACTCCATTTTGCTCCTCCCTTCCTATAGGCAGAAACTCAAACAGAATGGACCCGTACTACGTAATATTCAACGCTGGTCTGACCAATCGGAATCCACGCTTCAAGATTGTTTTAATCACGCGGACTGGGATATGTTCCCGGTAGCCTCAGAGAATAATATTGACGTATACGCTGACTCGGTGAGTGAGTTTATAAGGAAGTGTATAGGAGTGGTTGTACCCACTGTGACTATTAAAACCTACCCTAACCAGAAACCGTGGATGAATGGTGGCTTTTACACAAAACTGAAAGCTCAAACCACAGCATTTAACCATGGAAAGGCGATTGGGAATATAGCCGAATACAAACAGTGTAGTTACTCCCTCTGCAAGGCAATCAAATAGGCAAAATGTGAGTATAGAGACAAAGTGGAGTTGCAATTCAACGGCTCAAACATGAGACGTATGCGGCAGGGTCTACAAACAATCACGGACTACAAAAGTAAAACCAGTCACGTCATGGACACCGACGTCTTGCTTCCAGACAAACAAATCATACTACACCGGCTCCGACACTCGTCGGATGTGGCAGGGCTTGCAAACTATTACAGACTACAAAGGGAAGCACAGCCGCGAGCTTCCCAGTGACACAAGCCTACAAGACGAGACAAATCACTTCTATTCTCGCTTCGAGGCAAGCAACACTGAGGCGTGCATGAGAGCATCAGTTTTTCCGGACGACTGTGTGATCACGCTCTCCGTAGTGCGTACAGCCCAGTACATCACTAGGGCAAAGTTGCCTGCCATCCAGGACCTCTACACCAGACGGTGTCAGAGGAAGGCCCTAAAAATTGTCAAAGACCCCAGCCACCCCAGTCATAGACTGTTCTCTATACTACTGCATGGCAAGCGGTACCGGAGTGCCAAGTCTAGGACAGAAAGGCTTCTCAATAGTTTTTACCCCCAAGCCATAAGACTCCTGAACAGGTAACCAATGGTTACCCAGACAAAGAAGCGGTTCTGACATGGTGTACAGGGAGAACACTAAGAACTGCCCATGTTCTGAATTCTGTCACTGTCCATTTCAAAAGTGCTAAACAAATTGTTATATTGACTACGTACGTCCGAGCTCGCTCATTAATGGCTTGATCAAAATTAGGGATGGCCTCATATTCACCTGTCGTCCCCTTATGCCATAGTTTGTGCATCTCAATCGTCATTACAAACCACATTTGTTTATGCAAGTCAGCAATAGCAGCTGTTTTTTAAAGTCAGTAAATGAGACTGAATGAACTGTTTCCCTGCCAGACAAGGCTCTCCTGATAGGCAGCTGTAGCAGTGGTAATATGTTGGGACTGCTGTTGGGACAGCTTTATGTAGGCCCTAACAGTTTGTGGGCACCGTTTGTCACCGTTATAGTGCAATTCGTGTATTGTTGTGTTGTGTAGTGGCTTTGCTGGCATGCATCTCACAGTACTAGCAAAAAGTGCTCTTCACTGACAAGTCGTGGTTTTGTCTCACCAGGGGTGATGGTCGAATTTGCGTTTATCGTCGAAAAAATGTGCGTTACACCGAGGCCTATACTCTGGAGCGGGATTTATTTGGAGGTGGACGGTCTGTCATGGTCTGCGGCCATCATCGGACTGTGCTTGTTGTCTCCAGTTGTATATCCAAAGTGAAACATTAACACATTTCTCATGACCAGTAATCTATAATCTGGGAGTTGACCATTTCCTTTCATTGCTGCAACATTATGACCATTGGGCACAATAAGGGCTTTATTCTGATTACTTTGGTGTTTGTCATAAAATGTATTGTATTTTCACTTGAGTATTGAGTTTATTGTGTACACATGTGGGGCTGTATGTATACATGACTTAAAACACCATGAGGCTATTGCTTTATAGGCTATTCTTAATTACATTTGCAAACAGTAACTACACATTTGGCTTTGTTCCACTGCAGTTACTGAGGTTTTCCTTTGTATTCTATCAGGCTCTGAGTTCAGGCCATCCTGATCATGAAACACACCCTCACACACCATGAGAAAGTGATCCAGTTATCACAGAAATAAACACTGCACAATCCCACAGGAAAAATTACAGTTGAAATTGCATTGAACCACGGATAATGGTAAGATAGATAACAAATGACAGGGTTATAATGATATTTATACAAAGTCAAATGTTACATTACGATACAACATTCAAAACATGAAAACATAACCACAAAAACATTAAAAGATGCATTATGCAGAATTCGCTCCGCCATTTCCTGGTTGCTTAAATTCGAATAGTTTGCCTAATTTCAGTTTATGTGACAAAACAAGCAAGTATAGTGTATAGAATCATTGTACCATCTAAAGCGTTGTGAAATATCTGTTCAATTAACGAAAAAATATATATTTTCAGCTGTTTGAAGCTGGTGTACAACAGCAAAGGTAAAATACGCAAAAATTAGAAAATAGTGGACATAGAACAGATCTACTGTTTCCTAGACTTGTGTTCAACGAGAATGACAGATCTGTAACATACATGTCTATGTGAATTTGGTCGGGTCGCTGAAAAAGTTACATATTGCAGCTTTAAAAACAGTTGGAGTGTAGTTTGAGAGTTCTAACTGTTTTCATCAAACAGAAAAACAACAATACATTTGGATAAACACATTTAGATTTTAAACAGTCCACTTTGCTTTTGCATTGCCATATAGTTGTTTAAGGTCATCTACAAGTCCATGCTAGGTAAAGCTCCACCTTATCTCAGTTCACTGGTCAAGATGGCAACACCCACCCGTAGCACGCGCTCCAGCAGGTGTATCTCACTGATCATCCCTAAAGCCAACACCTCATTTGGCCTCCTTTCGTTCCAGTTCTCTGCTGCCTGCGACTGGAACGAATTGCAAAAATCGCTGAAGTTGGAGACTTTTATCTCGCTTACCAACTTCAAACATCTGCTATCTGAGCAGCTAACCGATCCATCGGTAAATAGTCCACCCAATTTACCTACCTCATCCCCATACTGTTTATATTTATTTACTTTTCTGCTCTTTTGCACACCAATATCTCTACCTGTACTTGACCATCTGATCATTTATCAGTCCAGTGTTAATCTGCATAATTGTAATTATTCCCCTACCTCCTCATGCCTTTTGCACACAATGTATATAGACTCTCTTTTTTTTCTATTGTGTTATTGTTTACTCCATGTGTAACTCTGTGTTGTCTGTTCACACTGCTATGCTTTATCTTGGCCAGGTCGCAGTTGTAAATGAGAACTTGTTCTCAACTAGCCTACCTGGTTAAATAAAGGTGAGATAAAATAAAAATAAATAAAGGTGAACATTTTAGGGGTCATAGATTGGATCAGTGGTCATGGTTGATATGCATAAAAATGACTTCATAAGAGTAAACATTATTGCATAATCACTCATATACCTTCAAAATATTTGTCTGAAAAGCAAAAAAAACTTTAAAGCTATTTTTCTCAGATTTACTGTTTGTGTAGACTTACTTCTCTTTGCCTTTGTAGGGCAGTATTGCTCTAGCCTCTGTAGTCAAGATGTTTCTCCCTCCACCGCTCAGACCGTTCTACCTCCATTTTTGCCTCAACTCTCAAATGTTTTGATTTTGCTCAATTTCTTGTATCTCATCTTATTAATGTATGTGCTAATGTAATTCAGCTTTTAGCTGTCATAGTACACATGAAACACAAAGAGACTCCACCGCTCCGTCACTCGATGTGGCCGGTTTACTAACCACTGGTCCTGGCAACCCATCATTACACACTTCTAGCATCATTAAGCACACCTGCGCCCCATTATTAGACACACCTGGACTTCATCACCACCCTGATTACTCCCCCTTTATTTAGCCCTCTGTTGTCATCAGTCCTTAGGTGTTATTGCTTCTCTCACGTTCAGTACACGTCCCCATGTTTGTTGTTTTGTATCTGTCCAGTATTAAACTCACCTTCTTCACCTGCTTTCTGACCTGCTTTCTGACTCCCGGGGTATATGTTACACATGGCATGAGTCAAATCAAATGTATTTATAAAGTCCATTTTACATCAGCAGATGTCACTCAAACCAGCCTAAAACCCCAAACAGCAAGCAAGGCAGAAGCACGGTGGTTAGGAAAAACTCCTTGAAAGGGAGAAACCTAGTGAGGAACCAGGCTCTGAGGGGTGGCCAGTCCTGTTCTGGCTGTGCCAGGTGGAGATTATAAGAGTACATGGCCATTAAGGTCAGATTGTTCTTCAAGATGTTCAAATGTAATCACAGTGGTTGTAGAGGGTGCAACAGTACCTCAGGGTAAATGTCAGTTGGGTTTTCATAGCCAAGCATTCAGAGGTCGAAACAGCAAGTGCAGCAAATAGAGAGAGAGTCCAAAACAACAGGTCCAGGACAAGCTAGCATGTCCAGTGAACAGGTCAGGTTTCCATAGCCGCAGGCAGAACAGTTGAAACTGGAGCAGTGGCACGACCAGGTGGACTGGGGACAGCCAGGAGTCATCAGGCCAGGTATTCCCGAGGCAGGGTCCTAGGGCTCAGGTCCTCCTGTAGTCTTGAAAAAATTTGTAGAATTGCAGGAAATGTACTTCAAAACAAATGTTTCTCTGCCGTCAAGAGGGGTGCCACTAAAATGTTTTGCCCGCTAGGTGGCGCGGCCCCCAACCAAATCTTACTTAGGGCCCCCAAAAGGCTAGGGCCGACCCTGAGTGTCCTTCTTTATGAGCTGCTTTGGTCTTTTTATTTTCATCTGGGTTTGAAGTGCAAGTGTAAATTAAAATACACAGCGTATAGAGAAAGGAGTATGGGAGGAGAAACAATTAGTCCTCTCTTTTGTATGTCTATGGACCCTTATTATCTGAGTTGTTGGTTTAGGCTGAGTGGGTTCAAGGGCGACTAGGACTACGAGTTGTTGGTTTAGGCGGAGTGCTTTTCTACTGTAGCTCATAGAGTAGCCTAGACTTAGTAGTTTAATTGCTTATCAAATCAATCAGTCATTCAATTAATTGGTATACTGTTTAATACTGTTTAAATACTTATTTTCCACCATAATTTGCAAATAAATTGATTAAAAATCATACAATGTGATTTTCTGGATTTTTTTTCTAATTTTGTCTGTCATAGTTGAAGTGTACCTATGATGAAATTACAGGCCTCTCTCATCTTTTTAAGTGGGAGAACTTGCACAATTGGTGGCTGACTAAATACTTTTTTGCCCCACTGTATATAGCGTACCTCTTAAATTTTAAAAGCTGGACTAATGAATAAAAGAATGCAATGTATTTTACATCTACAGGATTACAAATATTTTCTAATTTAAAAATGACAAAGATGATGAATATGCACAGTTACATATAAACTTTTCTTGCAGTATACCATTTCACACAGTTTTTTATATTTCTCAACCAGGCAGCATATTGTAGTGTCTGTTAAATGTGTTTTGTGAAATCTTTGTAGGGTTTACCAACAAATGATCATTGTTCTGAAATAAATGGTACTGTAAGATACAGCAATCATTCCATGGTTCCTTATTCATTCGATTTTACAGTAAATACCAGTTGAATTATCATTCTCACCTGCAGGAACAGAGGGTGCAGGAACACGGGGTCCCGGATGACGGGGTGCAGGAGTAGAAAATAAACCACCCATTGTGTCTTGAGTCAATTGAAAATGTATTCAAAAAAATTCAGTGATTCAGTGTTTTTCCTATTTTATCTCCCAAGCTGTCTCTTTAAGAACCACCCACTCAGTATAAGATGAAAAGGCAAAACTCCTTGTCTCTCTTAGACGTGTACAGACCAAACATTGAAGACCTCCTTTTTCCTTTATTCTTGACATGGAATGCGTCATGTCTCAAAGTAAGTTTGACTTCTTTCTTTCAGTTTTTCATATATTTAATTTGTAATATTATTCAAATATACAGTTGAAGTCTGAAGTTTGCATACACATAGGTTGGAGTCATTAAAACTTGTTTTTCCACCACTCCTAAAAATGTTTAACAAACTATAGTTTTGGCAAGTCGGTTAGGACATCTACTTTGTGTATGACAAGTATTTTTTCCAACAATTGTTTACAGACGGATTATTTAACTTATAATTCACTGTATACACTAAGTTGACTGTGCCATTAAACAGCTTGGAAAATTCCAGAAAATTATGTCATGGCTTTAGAAGCTTTTGATAGGCTAATTGACATCATTTGAGTCAATTGGTTGGTGTACCTGTGGATGTATTTCAAGGCCTACCTTCAAACCCAATGCCTCTTTGCTTGACCTCATGGAAAATCAAAAGAAATCAGCCAAGACCTCAGAAAATAAGTTGTAGACCTCCACAATTCTGGTTCATCCTTGGGAGTATTTTCCAAATGCCTGAAGGTACCACGTTCATCGGTACAAACAATAGTACGTAAGTATAAACACCATTAGACCACGCAGCCATCATAACGCTCAGGAAGGAGACGTGTTCTGTCTCCTAGAGATGAACATACTTTTGTGCGAAAAGTGCAAATCAATCCCAGAACAACAGCAAAGGACCTTGTGAAGATGCTGGAGGAAACAGGTAAAAAAAGTATCTATATCCACAGTAAAACGACATAAATTGAAAGGCCGCTCAGCAAGGAAGAAGCAACTTCTCCAAAACCGCCATAAAAAAAGCCAAACTACGGTTTGCAGCTGCACATGGGGACAAAGATCATACTTTTTGGAAGAATGTCCACTGGTCTGATGAAACAAAATACAACTGTTTGGCCATAATGACCATTGTTATGTTTGGAGGAAAAAGGGGGAGGCTTGCAAGCCAAAGGACACCATCCCAACCGTGAAGCATGGGGGTGGCAGCATCATGTTGTGGGGGTGCTTTGCTGCAGGAGGGACTGGTGCACTTCACAAAATAGATGGCTTCATGAGAAAGGAAAATTATGTGGATATATTGAAGCAACATCTCAAGACATCAGTCAGGAAGTTAAAGCTTGGTCGCAAATGGGTCTTCCAAATGGACAATAACCCCAAGCATACTTCCAAAGTTGTGGCAAAATGGCTTAAGGACAACAAAGACAAGATATTGGAGTGGCCATCACAAAGCCCTGACCTCAATCCCATAGAACATTTGTGGGCAGAACTGAAAAGGCGTGTGCGAGCAAGGAGGCCTACAAACCTGACTCAGTTACACCAGCTCTACAGGAGGAATGGGTCAAAATGCATCCCTTATTGTGGGAAGCTTGTGGAAGGCTACCTGAAAAGTTTGACCCATATTAAAAAATGTGAAGGCAATGCTACCAAATACTAATTGAGTGTATGTAAACTTCTGACCCACTGGGAATGTGATGAAAGAAATAAAAGCTTAAATGAATCACTCTACTATTATTCTGACATTTCACATTCTTAAAATAAAGTGATGATCCTAACTGACCTAAGACAGTGAATTTATACTTGGATTAAATGTCAGGAATTGAAAAACTGAGTTTAAATGTATTTGGCTAAGGTGTATGTAAACTTCCGACTTCAACTGCATGTTATATTATTATATCTAAACTCAGCAAATAAAGAAATGTCCTCTCACTGTCAACTGCATATATTTTCAGCAAATTTAACATGTGTAAATATTTGTATGAACACAACAACATTCAACAACTGAGACATAAACTGTGGGGGGGGGGGGGGGGGGGCTCAAAATCAAAAGTAACAGTCAGTATCTGGTGTGGCCACCAACTCTGGCAGTTGTTGTTGCCATCCTGTACCTGTCCCGCAGGTGTGATGTTTGGATGTACCGATCCTGTGCAGGTGTTGTTACACGTGGTCTGCCACTGCGAGGACGATCAGCTGTCCGTCCTGTCTCCCTGTAGTGCTTTCTTAGGCGTCTCACAGTATGGTCATTGCAATTTATCGCCCGGGCCACATCTGCAGTCCTCATGCCTCCTTGCAGCATGCCTAAGGCATGTTCACGCAGATGAGCAAGGACCCTGGGCATCTTTCTTTTGGTGTTTTTCAGAGTCAGTAGAAAGGCCTCTTCAGTGTCCTAAGTTCTCATAACTGTGACCTTAATTGCCTATCGTCTGTAAGCTGTTAGTGTCTCAACGGCCGTTCCACAGGTGCATGTTCATTAATTGTTTATGTATCAATGAACAAGCATGGGAAACAGTGTTTAAACCCTTTACAATGAAGACCTGTGAGGTTATTTAGATTTTTATGAATTATCTTTGAAAGACAGGGCCCTGAAAAAGGGACATTTCTTTTTTTCTGAGTTTATTTCCACAAGTTTGTTTTCAGAATTCTCACACCAGATCAGAGAACAAGTATCATTGAGGTGTCAACTTGGCAAACACAGTTATCAGATAAAATATAATCCTGTAATATCTTGTTACTATGAACTGGCAATCATTGTTTCAACATTTTCTAGTTGAAATGTTAACATTAAATAAGCAATGCACTAAATACAGTGCAATACATTTGTTAGAAGGAACACAAAAAGTGATTTGGCAAAACGGTGTGAAAAATGGTGTAAAGATAGCAAACAATTCAAGTACAGAGCTGTAGAAAGAAGACGGTTAACAATGGAGAATAAAATGTAATACCAAATTGCACGTACCTGAATTATCTTTATTTTCTAATCTTTTCAAGGGAACTATTAACCTTATTTGTCATGCTAACATGCTTAATATCCAGACAGTGTCAAGGAAATGCTGACGGCTACCAAGGACCAGCGCATTATGACGTCCACCAAGGGTGAGAGCATGCTGATGGCCATCAAGGACGAGAGCATGCCGATGGCCACCAAGGACCAGTGTATGCTGACGGCCAAAAAGGACATCAAGGACCAAAGCATGTTGACGGCCACCAAGGATCAGTGCATGCTGACGGCCACAAAAGGACCATTGCATACTGATGGCCACCAAGGACGAGAGCATGCCGATGGCCACCAAGAACCAAAGTATATTGACGGCCACCAAGGAACAGAGCATGCTGACGGCCATCAAGGACCATACCAAGCTGACGGCCATCAAGGACCATACCAAGCTGACAGCCACCAAGTACCAGAGCATGCTGTCAAACAAGTACCAGAGCATACTGTTGGCCACCTAGGACCAGAGCATGCTGACAGCCACCAAGGACCATTGCATGCTGATTGTAACCAGGGACTAGCGCATGCTGATGGCCACCAAGGACCAGAGCAGGCTGACGGCCACCAAGGACCAGAGCATGCTGAAGGCCACCAAGGACCAGAGCAGACTGACAGCCAACAAGGCCACCAAGGACCGGAGCATGCTGACAGCCACCAAGGACCATCGCATGCTGATTGTACCCAGGGACTAGCGCATGCTGTTGGCCACCAAGGACCAGAGCAGGCTGTCGGCCACCAAGGACCAGAGCAGGCTGAAGGCCACCAAGGACCAGAGCAGGCTGACAGCCAACAAGGCCACCAAGGACTGGAGCATGCTGACGGCCACCAAGGACCAGCGTATGCTGACGGCCACCAAGGATCAGCACATGCTGACAGCCACCAAGACCCAGAGCATGCTGACGGCCACCATGGACCGAAGCATGCTGACGACCACCATGGACCGGAGCATGGTGATGGCCACCAAGGACATCAGCATGCTGACAGAAACCAAACACAAGAGCATGCTGACAGCCACCAAATTCCAGTGCATGCTGACGGACAAAAAGGCCACCAAGGACCAAAGCATGCTGACAGCCACCAAGGACCAGCGAATGCTGATGGCCAACAAGGACTGGAACATGCTGACGGCCACCAAGGACCGGACCATGCTGACGACTACCAAGACCCAGCACATGCTGACGGCAACCAAGGACCACAGCATGCTGACAGAAACCAAACACAAGAACATGCTGACGGCCACCAAATTCCAGCACATCCCGATGAACAAAAAGGCCACCAAGGACCAGAGCATGTTGATATTCACCAAGACCACCAAGGACCAAAGCATGCTGACATCCACCAAGGACTAGAGCAAAGAGAGATCTCAGGTAGGGTTGTGGTATCTCAGGTAGGGTTGTGGTATGACAATCTTTAGATTTCAGAGTCTTTCAGAGGTGCCATATCATGTAATTTATATACTCAAGACAAAGCAGTAATCCAGGATTATGGTGTGAACAACTGATCTACAATCTTTAGATTGTCATACCTTTTAACCTGTCCGATGCCATACACTGGTTTGCTATTATCCCGATCACATTACAATACATCATAACATTTTCTATCTTGCGTTTCAACTGCTGTTTAAAAGTGCTATTTATTATTGTCATAATGTTCATGTGAAATGGACCAAAACATGGTTGAAACCGTCATTTTGATCTCATGAATGTCAGTCATTGCAACCATAGCTCTATCTATGAATTTGCTAGAGGTTACATTTCTCCAGCCCCATCCCCAAGACTGTTTAACAAATAATGTGTCTGGGTACCCGCTTTGTTTGTCGAATCCCAGATAAAACATTTACAGGCAAGCCCATTTCATGTTAATATGGTCATCTCACAGTAGTTATAATAATATATTGCTTTTGCTTGTACCCTCCGTTGTAGCAGAATGTCTACGTCCAAGGAATCGGGTGTCATCTAATCCTGCGCAAGCTCAAATGAGTTAGTCATTAGAAGTAATATTTCACCATTCATTTCTCCACTAGTAACAAGAATCAACCCTTGAGAAGCCATAGAAAGCCATTTGAGAAAGGTTGATGGGAATTGAAGTTCTTCATTACTCCTCCCATTGTTTTTAGGTGGAGGCAACATTTTGAACATCGTGCTGCTGGGACAGACAGGCACTGGAAAGAGTGTGAGTGGCAACATAATCTTGGGACTTGACAACAAAGTCAGGGAATGTTTTTCATCACATGCAAGCTCTATACCTGTAACTACAAAGTGCCAGTGGATAGAGATGAAGGCACTTGGAACAGAAGTTAGGGTAATTGATACCCCAGACTTCTTTGATGAACATATAGAAAAATCAGGCAAACATCTTAAAGAATGCAGATCCCTCTGTCAGACAGGGTTGAGTGTGTACTTACTAGTGATTCAGATTGGCCGTTTCACAGAGGGTGAGAGAGGGACATTGAAACAATTGGAAAGTGAATTTAATGACAAAATTAGAAACAAAACTATTGTTCTCTTTACTCATGGAGAGGACCTAGATATAGACATAGATGAGTTCATCCAGACAGACCCTCATCTTAAAGAGATAGTAAATCTCTGTGGGGGGAGGCACTGTGTGTTCAGAAAGACTAGCACAGAGTGTCAACAAGTGGTAAATCTGATGAAGGAGATCTCCAAATTCCCAGGCCATGATCAAATGTTCCCAGAGTTATGTTCTTCTGAACTCAAACCATTAACGAGGATGCTACCTAATCAACAGGGGATGCCTTTACCCAAAAATATAAATTTTTTCAGAGGTGTCTTTTGGAGGTGCCATATCATTTAATTTATATCCTCAAGACAAAGCAGTAATCCAGGATTATGGTGTGAACAACTGATCTACAATGTTTAATTTCATTGATTACTTTCATATGAATTTAGCTATTAAAATGACTGCCTTGTCAGACCATTATTACTGTTCCAGCTGGCTGATAGGTGTTAGTAGATAGGTAATGTTAGCACAGAGAATGTTCAACCAACCTTTACTTGGTGACACATCCTCAATTCCCGACTTGGAAGACAACACATCTTTAACTTCTATGTTTAGTTGCAGAAGTTTAGTTTGAATTTAGCTCTGCTAAATGCTCTGCTATTAAATTAATTAAGTGTCTTTCTCCATGAAGTAATCCAACTAATCCAACTATGTGTACCTAGCCATCTTGTCTATTTGTCTATTTAAAATCATCTCATTGGTTGAGACAGGTCTCAATTACTGAGAGAAGATTCTAACTAGACAAGATGACGGAGTACACATAGTTGGATTACTTCATGGAGCAAGATATTTAATAAATTTAATAACGGAGCATTTTCTAAATTCAAACGAACCCCCTGCAAACTAGACATGTTGCCTTCCAAGTCGGGAATTGAGGAAGTAACGCCAAGTAAAGGTTAGTCGAAAATGATCTGTGCCACGCTTAACATTACTTATCTAATAACTCCCATCAGCCAGCTGGAACAGTAATAATGATCTGACTAGACTTTTTAATAGCTAATATTGTAATTTTTAGTTATAGAATATGAGTGACATGTATCGTTACAGCATTAGTTAGTTCTAAATATAGCCACTGACAGATATTTAGATTCATAAATACTTATTTTACCACAAATGTTCAGTATATTTTTTGTGAATATAAATGCTGTTGTTGGGACCTGTCTGCTTAGTTAACCCCCCCAAAAATCTATCAAAACTGGAGTTTAAAGCTTAAACATAAACTTTTTTTAAAAGCAATTTTAAAAGCCTTTTTTACAGGTCAGATATAGTAATACATAATTTCAGTCCAGAAATCCACATTTTGATGAAAAAACGTTATCACAACACCCAATTTTTGGGGGGTTTTCATAGAAATGGGTCAAAGAAAGGGGCGGCAGGTAGCTTAGTGGTTAGAGCGTTGCACTAGTCACCGAAAGTTTGTAAGATCGAATCCCCGAGCTGACAAGGTAAAAATCTGTTGTTCTGCCCCTGAACACGGCAGTTAACCCACTGTTCCTAGGCCAGTTAACCCACTGTTCCTAGGCCAGTTAACCCACTGTTCCTAGGCCAGTTAACCCACTGTTCCTGGGCCGTCATTATAAATAAGAATTTCTTCTTAACTGACTTGCCTAGTTAAATAAAGGGGGGAAAAAGGTTGAATTCAGCCACTGGAGTCACTCTTTAAGCTAGAAGAGCATTGTTAATTTGCTATGAGAATTAATGTTTAATTACTGTTGTCAATAAACCTGTTATGGTCAAAAGAACAATAAACTCAATTGTACTGTTTCTATTCCAGCATGCCCTTCATGGAGTAGATATGAGAGTTTTTCTAATAACTTAAATGTAAGTCTTCTTAATTTGTTACATAAGGAAATAAAATCCTGCAAACTAATTATTTCCCTGTTTACAAATAATCAAGACAAAGACCGTTTAACCATACTTTGAAACCACATTGTAATAAAAATTTATATTTTGGGTTATGATAAAGATACAAATGTTGTATGGGATCCAAATCAATGCCAAATATAGTAAGGACAAAGCATGTGTACTATGATTTGTGGTTTCAGACATGGATCTAAATACACTTGCGAAGCTGCAGTATGTACAGGATAAATAACATTGGACAGCTCTGTTCACTTCTAATTGCAGTTGCTGTACTCATAATATACAGGAGAACGATCGCCTTATGGCAAGGATAGCTCTGCTTCAAGCCTAGCTTCAGACAAAATCGTTAGGCAAGGTTAACTTAAGTGTAGGAAAGGATGAAACAGTGTCTGTGCCACCACTAAGTACAGATAGTAGTATAAATCCCCTCGCACAGTACCCGCAGCCGGACAACTTTCTCATGGCTTCTGGAGGGAAATGCTGTAGGAATGCTCAACAGGTGTCGCTCATTCAGCTGACAGAAACTTTCAACCGGTTCTCCCCATTAAGCAGCGAGTCCGAGTCAGAGGCCGAGCCTTCTCTGGACTCTACTCCTCCCGTTACGGGGTCTGATACGCTGAAGCCTCCCACCATTAGCCCTGACAAATTGAAAACCCTAGTCATTGGCAACTCCATTACCCGCAGTATTAGACTTAAAATGAATCATCCAGCGATCATACACTGTTTACCAGGGGGCAGGGCCACCGACATTAAGTCTAATCTGAAGATGGTGCTGGCTAAAGCTAAAACTGGCGAGTGTAGAGAGTACAGGGATATTGTTATCCACGTCGGCACCAACGATGTTAGGATGAAACAGTCAGAGGTCACCAAGCTCAACATAGCTTCAGCGTGTAAATTAGCTAGAAAGATGCTCTAACTCCCCTAGCTCCACAATGAAATAGAGTGCTGGCCAGGCAGCAGGCTGTTAGCCAGCCTGCCAGCTTGGTGGAGTCTGCCACTAGCACAGTCAGTGTAGTCAGCTCAGCTATCCCCATTGAGACCATTTCTGTGCCTCAACCTAGGTTGGACAAAACTAAACATGGCGGTGTTCGCCTTAGTAATCTCACTGGAATAAAGACCTCCTCCATTCCTGCCATTATTGAAAGAGATTGTGATACCTCACATTACAAAATAGGGCTACTTAATGTTAGATCCCTCACTTCCAAGAAAGTTATAGTCAATGAACTAATCACTGATCATAATCTTGATGTGATTGGCCTGGCTGAAACATGGCTTAAGCCTGATGAATTTATTGTGTTAAATGAGGCCTCACCTCCTGGTTTCACTAGTGACCATATCCCCCTTGCATCCGCAAAGACGCAGGTGTTGCTAACATTTACGATAGCAAATGTCAATTTACTATAACAAAAAACAACGTTTTAGTCATGAAATCTATGCAGCCTACTCAATCACTTTTTATAGCTACTGTTTACAGGCCTCCTGGGCGTTTCTCACTGAGTTCCCTGAATTCCTATCGGACCTTGTAGCCATGGCAGATAATATTCTATTCAGATATTCAGATAATAGCTCACTCCGGAGCTGCCGGAGTCTCCCGCCTGTCCGGAGCTGCCGGAGTCTCCCGTCCGTCCGGTGCTGCCGGAATCTCCCATCCGTCCAGTGCTGCCGGAATCTCCCGTCCGTCCGGTGCTGGCGGAATCTCCCGTCCATTCGGGACCCATTGCCAGGGTCCCCAGTCTGAGGTCGGCGGCTAGGGTCGCCGCTCGTAAGAGGCCACGGGGGCGTTGAGGAGGCGGACAAAAACTATGGTAAAGTGGGGTCCACGTCCCGCGCCAGAGCCGCCACCGCGGATAGACACCCACCCAGACTGTCCCCTATAGGTTTAGGTTTTGCGGCCGGAGTCCGCACCTTTGGGAGGGGGTACTGTCACGTTCTGACCTTAGTTCCTTTGTTTTGTCTTTTGTTTTAGTATGGTCAGGGCGTGAGTTGGGTGGGTTGTCTATTTTAGTTTTTCTATATTTTTCTATTTCTGTGTTTGGCCTGATATGGGTCTCAATCAGAGGCAGCTGTCAATCGTTGTCCCTGATTGAGAACCATATTTAGGTAGCCTGTTTTCCATTGTGTTTTGTGGGTGGTTATTTTCAGTCTTTGTGTGTCTGCACCAGACAGAACTGTTTTGATTGTTTCTTTGTTGTTTGTTATTCAGTGTTCAGTTTTTTCATTAAATAAGATGAACACTTACCACGCTGCGCTTTGGTCCTCACCTTCTTACACCGACGACAGCCGTTACACTTTCACTCTCTGGGGATAATCAATGAGGTCATATGCGTTCTATGGAAAAGAGTGCACCTATGAAGTATCTAATGTTGAACCTAGCCTTAAAGGGCTAATTCAACCCAGACCATGCATTCCTATGATTAACATTGTTAAACAGTGTTAATTAACAGTAATACATGAAAATAATATTTTTGGTGAACAAATGTTTAATTTTGTTGTTATAACAATGCTGGTAGAAACGTGTGAAAATCGTTTTGGAAATCTAGACAAGTATGTCCATACCATCTATTGGCTGATTTGGGGATCTAGAGTGCAGGTAATTGTTTTAAAACCATTATGAAATGTGAGTGTGTATTATCCCCTATCTCCAGTGATGAGAATCATGTAGCTATGTCATGATCCTACACGATTTCCTGATTTTCCCAGATGGACCACTTAGAAGTTAAATCATGGGGATTTTTGTTTTGTTTTACCCACTGATAGACCAGAGGCATTCACCAAATTGACAGGAGATTCATGATTTGTATTTCTGGGGGTTGATTATCCCTTTAACCTGCCTCCTCCCCTTCATCTACACTGATTTGAAGTGATTTAAAGAATGATTTTTAAGCCTTGAGACAATTGAGAGCTGGAATGTGTATGTGTACCATTCAGAGGGTGAATGGGCAAGACAAAATATTTAAGTGCTTTTTGAATGGGGTATCAAGAATGATCCACCACCCAAAGGACATCCAGCAAACTTGACACAGTTGTGGGAAGCATTGGGCCTGCATTCTTGTGAAACGGTCTTGACACCTTGTTGAGTCCATTCCCTAATGAATTGAGCCTGTTCTGTTCAACTCAATATTAGGAAGGTGTTCCTAATGTTTTGTACACTTCGTGTATATTTATTTCTCAATGAACGTGTATTGCTAAAGAAAAGTTTAAGGAAATACAGGCAGGCACCACATTACTACAAGACAAAACTGCTTGCTCAATCATGCATGATGATCTGTAAGTATAAAAGCAAAGCTTGCTTTTATATAATTGAACATAGCTTGAAAAGGCTGTGGAATGAAATTAGTGTTGTGTGTGTGAAGAATCCAATATTTTAACTTGTATTTGGTACAAATTACATTACCTCTAAGAGTATGTTTTAGAAGTACAATAGACCAACATAGCTACTGTAGTAGGTCAAAGCTGTGTGCTGGAAAACGTTGGTAGAGCATGGGTGGAGTAGGCATTGTGGTGCTCGTGAATTTCCTTTCTTTTTCAGCTTCAGACCAATGGCTATTCTCACTTAAAACATTTTTAATATAGTTATTACCATGAACAATCCTTATTATTCCCAATTATCATAAAGTTGCATCCATGACAGAATAACTGATCGTGTTCCAGAGGTAACAGAAGAGCATGTCCTATGGTGTAAATAATACCAATCTCTGCAGGGAGACTAACCACAAGGCCACTGAGTTGGGATGGTATAATTATTAGTGTTCATAAAACACTTGACATATTCTCAATCAACATGCCTTAAATGCACAACATCATCAAATAATAATTAAAGCTGCAACCATGAACCAACGTATTCTCCCAGGTGTCACTGCATGGTCATTCTGATGTTTGCATTGGCCGTGCAGCATTTACATACCTTTGGCCGTGCAGCATTTACAGTGATAGGGGCTCAGCAGAAGTCAGGGCATTCATACTTCTTGCACTTCGCGGAGCAGCACAGAGCTGTTAGAAGTTGTCAAGGAAGTGAGTTTGTGTTTATACAGGACCTCCCGCACCCACCTAACATCAACAAATCATGTCAATGCAGAGCCATAAGGAGACCTTAGCATTGTTACAACATTTGAGAGGCACATGGCACTGCAGTGAGGTGCTCAATTTGGCCTCTGCGTCAAACCATCCATATGGCGCCTCTGTGACGACCCTCCCACTCTGTCTGCCGTATTCTCTCTTTGTTCTTGTTTCCTTATTAGGATGCCGGTGGGAGGAGTTCGGAGGGTCGTCAGCTACATGGGAAACACCTGGGCCCGGTGTGTCCCAGGATAAATACACCACTTCCCCATTCATGGAAGAGACTCTCCATGCAAACACCTTTATAGATTTTGTTGTGTTTCTTGGTGGTTTTTTGGTTGTTTGCTTTAGCATCTTTCAACACCCTGCATTATCACATTCATGCATGCAAAACACTCACTTACACTACTGATTACTGATTACACACACCATTGTATATTATACTTAGTTACTTTATTTAATAAATATATATTTTGTTAATCCTTATCTCCACGTTGTCTCCCTTTTGTTACGGGCTTTGAGCCGGTTCGTGACACCTCCATCCACATTTTTCAGATAAAGCATAAATTGTCTCTTACAGTTTAGAAATCTAAATTTTGAAAATGAAGACAATATAAAATGATTTGTTTAAACCATTTCCCGTTTTATATTGAAAGTCAGTAGTTTTTTAGCGTGATCAGGTTTTTTTCTTCTTTACATTAGTCCAACACATTTGGTGGATAATAGTTTCATTTTCATCAAATGACAACAGAAGTGCAACACTATTTGGCTGGCAGTCACATTTGAAAATAGCTGGGGTTTTTTGCAAAAACGATGCATCATATTTCTAATGTGTATCTTTGAAAGAATGTAGCCAGCTACATAAAATTAACAACATCACAAAAACATCAGTCAGAGCGCTGTTTGTGAATTCGTAGAGATGTGCCAAGTTGTCAGACAAAACGAGTGATGTATAGGATATATGGCCAATTTTCTGGATATTATCATTTTTTTAAATTATCCCAGACCGTAAAAAAATAAAGGTTCAGGTGCCAGCAGGCATCTTTCTCATGTCAGTCAGTCTTGTCAGTCTACTTGGTCTTAATACATCAACTGGCAAATGTACCTGTCTATCTTGCTGCTCTGATTGGATAGAGTGAAGTAGTATTTCTCCAGTAACATTTCATAATTTCACTCGATCACTTTTACTTGTATGTTTTCGGTCTGATCATTTCGATTGCAGCTGACTGCTACTATGATAAATCCCGTGACGAGGACGTTTGCTATAAATCAAGGTGCATAATATCTAACAAGTGAGTCCAAGGTAGGGGAAATCATCTGAAAAGCTAATGGACATTCTGACTGAGTGACGCAAACTTGGCTGTAAGATGCAAAATGAGGATGCACAGGCACAGACACTCCTCTGAAGATCTGAAGATTTTTTGAAGTGAGAACATGCAGAGAGGTATTTTGCAAACATCTATTTAGGCATATTAAAACACTTCCTTTTTTCTGATTACGAGTATAATCCGATCTGACTATCAACTGTCAATTTATAGATATGATTACCAGAGGTGGGACAAAGTCACTATTATTCGAATCATAAGCAAGTCTCAAATCACGAAGTCATAGTCTTAAGTCGAGTCCCGAGTAGAACGGGTCAAGTTGTGCATTCTAAGAGCAAGTCTCAAGTCAAGTAAACAAAAAATCTATACATTCAATGACATGTTCAACTAACGTAAACTCACCCCATTCCATACAAATGTGCGCAACCGCAACATTCAAACGAGGCTACAAAGAAAACTAATGGGACTGTAGCGACTGTGTTGACATCAAAATTGGGGGTGTGAACTAGGTTTCTATTCAAGCGTTGATCGACATGGTAATGGCTCTATAGTATTGGAGAAAAGTTTAAAAAACTGACCCTCCGTTACATCTTGATCTGTCATGTCGTAGCGTACAGCACGCATAAAGCAACTATTTCTGTCTTACAATCTCTCTCCACCAGGTGTAGCACTTCTATCATCCTTTAAAAACAAGAAATGGACAGTGACGGGGGTAAGGGGGATACCTAGTCATTTTTTGCGTCATCATTGCAAGCGATCATCACTCTCAAAGCCGCTGTTCACTTCTAAGATCACATTCAATTCGATATAAACTCTTTATAGTGTTTTATTTACATTTTAGAGGCGATAAGGTGATAAGTTGGACAGATCGAAAAAAAAGCAATTTTCCCACATAGCATCTCTCCTTCTCACTATCACGCATTAGTTTCGCTTCCCCACCCGCCATTTTTAAAAAGACCCTACGGGCTCATTGCCTGCTTGAATTATGCAGAAACGGGCAGCATTTAGGTCATGTAATTGATTCTGTTGGAAAGGGGAGAAATGGTGCTTTTACAATGGTATTGACATTACAGTTGATCTGGAAGTATTAGTTTTTGGGGCGCTAAAATAAGGGCAATTGTACGGACCAAGGCGATGTACTAGTTTACGTTACAAATCTTTGTAGCCCAAAAGAAATAGCCACTGTATCAGACTTAGTTAGCTAGCTATCCCAACATCTTCAAAAAAAATACATTTAGTTGTCGCGAGCATGGATGCAAAGCTAAAGATAGCTAGCTAGCTAACATTACCACAGCCAGAGATATTAGCACAGAAAATGGCTTACTAACTAATGGTTGTTAGCTAACTAGCTAGGTAACGCTCAAGCGGTTAGCAAGCTACCTAACAATGATAGGATAACCTATTTAACCTGAATGACCATCAAATTCATCATTCATAACGTTTGTTACTTACTGTTATCACAGTTTTCAGTCAGCCAAATCACACAGTCTGTCGAAATAACATTCAGCATTTTACACTTGTCAGTCACTCCGTCGCACTGGAACTAGAATACTTGCAAGTATTCTGGTGGACTTCACACGCCGGTGGTGGGGAAATTAATCAACTGGCTGGGTCAAATATCCATAGCCCAACCTTAATAACTCAGCACCAACAACCCAACCTTGCTTGTATTTACAGAAAACAATCTAACTGTTGACACGATGCCTGCATCCAAGAACTTGGGTCATCTAAACAACCTAACATTTTTTAGAGTGTACAATTTACATCTCAAAGTCATGCATGCAAGAACCTGTCTAGTGCACACATTTCTCAGTCCTTGATTGAAAGCCACGATCTGTACATTTTTCCTGTTAACTGATTGCAAGGATCTCTGTACTTTGCTCCGTTCATCTTTCCCTCGATCCTGACTAGTCTCCCAGTCCCTGCCACTGAAAAACATCCCCACAGCATGATGCTGCCACTATCATGCTTCACCGTAGGGATGGTGCTAGGTTTCCTCCAGACATGACACTTGACATTCAGTCCAACGATTTCAATATTGGTTTTATCAGATCAGAGAGTCCTTTAGGTGCCATTTGGAAAACTCCAAGCAGGCTGTCATGTGGCTTTTTCTGAGGCGTGGCTTCCGTCTGGCCACTCTACCATAAAGGCCTGATTGGTGGAGTGCTGCAGAGATGGTTGTCCTTCTGGAAGGTTCTCCCATCTCCACACAGGAAGTCTGGAGCTCTGTCAGAGTGAGCATCGGGTTCTTGGTCACCTCCCTGACCAAGGCCCTTCTACCCCGATTGCTCAGTTAGTTGGGGCGGCCAGCTCTAGGAAGAGTCTTGGTAGTCCCAAACTTCTTCCATTTAAGAATTATGGAAGCCATTGTGTTCTTGGGGACCTTCAATGCTACAGAATGTTTTTGGTACCCTTCCCCAGATATGGGCCACGACACAATGCAGTCTCGGAGCTCTACTGACAATTCCTTCAACCTCATGGTTTGGTTTTTGCTTTGACATGCACTGTCAACTGTGAGACCACAAAGGTGTGTTCCTTTCCAAATCATGTCCAATCATTTGAATTTTCCACAGGTGGACTCCAATCAAGTTGTAGAAACATCTCAAGGATAATCAATGGAAACATGATGCACCTGAGCTCAATTTTGAGTCTCATATCAAAGGGTCTGAAGACTTATGTAAATTAGGCTTCTATTTTTAATTTTTAATACATTTGCAAAATGTTCTAAAAACCTGTTTTCGCTTTGTTATTATGGAGTATTGTGTTTAGATTGATGATATATTTTATTTTAATACATTAGAATAAGGCTGTAATGTAACAAAATGTGGAAAAAGCCAAGCGGTCTGAATACTTTCCGAATGCATCATATTACTCAAAAAAGTGTTATGAATGAGTACACCACTGTAACGGTTTTCTTGATGAGAAGGAGAGTCGGACCAAAATGCGGCGTGTCTATTGCAATCCATGTTTAATGAAGTAACACTACACACAAACACTACCAAAACAATAAACTTAACGAAAACCGAAACAGCCTATACTTGTGTAACCTAACAATGACATCAGGACACTAAGGACAATCACCCACGACAAACTCAAAGAATATGGCTGCCTAAATGTGGTTCCCAATCAGAGACAACGATAAACACCTGCCTCTGATTGAGAACCACTTCAGACAGCCATAGACTTAGCTAGAACACCCCACTAGCTACAATCCCCATACATACACACCACATACAAAAACCCATGCCACACCCTGGCCTGACCAAATAAATAAAGATAAACACAAAATACTTCGACCAGGGTGACAGAACCCCCCCCCTAAGGTGCGGACTCCCGAACGCACCTCAAAACAATAGGGAGGGTCCGGGTGGGCGTCTGTCCATGGTGGCGGCTCCGGCGCGGGACGTGGACCCCACTCAATCAATGTCTTAGTCCCCTCTCCTCGCGTCCCTGGATAGTCCACCCTCGCCGCCGACCATGGCCTAGTAGTCCTCACCCAGAACCCCACTGGACTGAGGAGCAGCTCGGGACTGAGGGGCAGCTCGGGACTGAGGGGCAGCTCAGGAGTGAGGGGCAGCTCAGGCAGGTTGATGAATCTACCAGATCCTGGCTGGCTGGCAGATCCTGGTCGACTGGCAGATCTGGAAGATCCTGGTCGACTGGCAGATCTGGAAGAGTCTGGTCGACTGGCAGATCTGGGAGAGTCTGGTCGACTGGCAGATCTGGGAGAGTCTGGTCGACTGGCAGATCTGGGAGAGTCTGGTCGACTGGCAGATCTGGGAGAGTCTGGTCGACTGGCAGATCTGGGAGAGTCTGGTCGACTGGCAGATCTGGGAGAGTCTGGTCGACTGGCAGATCTGGGAGAGTCTGGTCGACTGGCAGATCTGGGAGAGTCTGGTCGACTGGCAGATCTGGGAGAGTCTGGTCGACTGGCAGATCTGGGAGAGTCTGGTCGACTGGCAGATCTGGGAGAGTCTGGTCGACTGGCAGCTCCATGCTGACTGGCTGCTCCATGATGACTGGCTGCTCCATGATGACTGGCTGCTCCATGATGACTGGCTGCTCCATGATGACTGGCAGCTCCATGATGACTGGCAGCTCTGGCTGCTCCATGCTGACTGGCTGCTCCATGCTGACTGGCAGCTCTGGCTGCTCCATGCTGACTGGCTGCTCCATGCTGACTGGCTGCTCCATGCTGACTGGCTGCTCCATGCTGACTGGCGGCCCTGGCTGCTCCATGCTGACTGGCGGCCCTGGCTGCTCCATGCTGACTGGCGGCCCTGGCTGCTCCATGCTGACTGGCGGCCCTGGCTGCTCCATGCTGACTGGCAGCTCTGGCGGCTCCTTGCAGACAGGCAGCTCTGGCGGCTCCTTGCAGACAGGCAGCTCTGGCGGCATCCTGCAGACAGGCAGCTCTGGCAGCTCCTTGCAGACTGGCAGCTCCTTGCAGACTGGCAGCTCCTTGCAGACTGGCAGCTCCTTGCAGACTGGCAGTTCTGAACAGGCGGGAGACTCCGGCAGCGCTGTAGAGAAGGAAGGCTCTAACAGCGCTAGACAGGCGGGAGACTCCGACAGCGCTGGAGAGGAGGAAGGCTCTGGCAGCGCTGGACAGGCGAGGCGCACTGTAGGCCTGATGCGTGGTGCTGGCACTGGTGGTACTGGGCCGAGGACACGCACAGGAAGCCTTGTGCGGGGAGCTGCTACCGGAGGGCTGGGGTGTGGAGGTGGTACTGGAAAGACCGGACCGTGCAGGCGCACTGGAGCTCTTGAGCACCGAACCTGCCCAACCTTACCTGGTTGAATGCTCACGGTCGCCCTGCCAGTGCAGCGAGGTGGAATAGCCCGCACTGGGCTATGCAGGCGAACCACCAGCTGCGTAGAACCGGCTTCATGGCATTAGGCTCGACGCTCAATCTAGCCCGGCCGACACGCGGAGCTGGAATATACCGCACCGGGCTATGCACCCGCACTGGAGACACCGTGCGCACCACTGCATAACACGGTGCCTGTCCGGTCTCTCTAGCCCCCCGGTAAGCACAGGGAGTTTGCGCAGGTCTCCTACCTGGCGTAGCCATACTCCCTGTTAGCCCCCCCCAAGAAATTTTTGGGGCTGCCTCTCGGGCTTCCTTCCGCGCCGCCGTGCCTGCTTCGCCAACTCCATTCTCTGATAACCTTCCGCGCACTGCTCCATCGAATCCCAGGCGGGCTCCGGCACTCTCCCTGGGTCGGCCGCCCACCTGTCGATCTCCTCCCAAGTCGTATACTCCATACTGTACTCCTCTTTGGGCTGCTCCTGTTGTTTCTTCTCCCGCTGCACCTTTGGGCGGCTACACTCCCCTGGTTTAGCCCAGGGTCCTCTCCCGTCGAGGATTTCCTCCCATGTCCAGAAATCCTTATTGCGCATCTCCTCGCGCTGCTCCTGCCTGTTGACACGCTGCTTGGTCCTTTTGTGGTGGGTGATTCTGTAACGGTTTTCTTGATGAGAAGGAGAGTCGGACCAAAATGCGTCGTGTCTATTGCAATCCATGTTTAATGAAGTAACACACTACACACAAACACTACCAAAACAATAAACTTAACGGTCTTGGAACTGATATGTTCTGGTAAACTGTTTACCACTTGTGGCAATAAATATTTTTGTTGCGAAAAGGTTTGCCGCAGATTCACCACTGGTGGCAAATGTTTGGAAACTTCTGGCAACATTTTGTGGCAAATTTGTCAAACTTGCAGGAAGTTTGCAGCAACAAATTCATTTTTGTAAGGGATGAGGATAATGTAGAACAGAAATCCCTGCAAGGTGAAGTCACCATAAAGTCAAGTTCAGTCTAAATCACAATCAAGTTAAATAAATCTGTTAGTAAAGTCCATAAAAACAATCTGAGTACAATAGGTAAAGTGAATTGCATAAACAGTAGTGGCTTATTTTTTAAAGGAGATAATACAAAGGCCACAATGTTCACAGTTAGAATAAATGTTCTAACATTTCAAATGTTAGACTGACATCTTACATGAAAAACAAAAATACATCTTGTCATTAAACAATATGAATACTTACAAAAACACTGTCCACATCAAACTCAATCAGCACAAGGGCCATATTGAATAAACACGAGTCCAAGTCATGTGCCTCCAGTCCACAACTCTGATGATTACGAATAGGGGTAGCACAAAATTAGTCTGATGCCGAGCAGAAATTACAATAAGAAGCATTTTAGATCTGGCTTTACAAAATGCAGCAAGATATTTAATATGCATTTTAATATTTTTTTCAGCGTGAAAAACACAACGTGCCATGACATCGATCGACAGTGTGATCAAGGATTTATATTGGAGAAGCAGTTTCTGCATATCTTCATACTGTACTGTTTTTGCCTAAAGTAGTGATGACAGTAACTTAGTCAGAAAGACAACTTTAGCACTTTAGAATCAAAATATGGGCCACTTGCTGATGTCAAGATCCTTCCAAAAGCCTTCTCTGATGAAGCAAGCTAAATGACACAAGTTGTTTTCTTAGCTACATGCTGAATGGATATGCTACCCTCACTTAGCCTATCTGAAATTAAATGATGTTTACTGATTGTCACACCCTGACCATAGTTTGCTTTGTATGTTTCTATGTTTTGTTTGGTCAGGGTGTGATCTGAGTGGGCATTCTATGTTACATGTCTAGTTTGTCTATTTCTATGTTTGGCCTGATATGGTTCTCAATCAGAGGCAGGTGTTCGTCATTGTCTCTGATTGGGAACCATATTTAGGTAGCCTGTTTGGTGTTGGGTTTTGTGGGTGATTGTTCCTGTCTCTGTGTTTGTTGCACAAGATAGGGCTGTTTCGGTTTTCCAAGTTCGTTGTTTTGTATCATGTTTAGTTGTCTTATTAAAAAACATGAACTTCAACCACGCTGCGTTTTGGTCCGCCTCTCCTTCAACTCAAGAAAACCGTTACACTGATCATAAAAAGCATGAGGTTACTTGCTGTTTAAGTATGGTATAGAGCTACATTTGAGCAATTGTTTTGTATGAAATAATCAGAAATGAGTGCTCTTCAAGAGGTGATCATATTACAACCAAATAACTAACATTTATTTGACCATCCCTTGAGAACAGAAGCAGTTGTCAATGGTTTTACCAGAGCTGTAGATCTCCTTGCCCACAGAAGGAAAATCGAACGCTCCTCACCTTACTGTGACGTTCTACTGATAATGACCAACAGAGAGAGAAAAGTAAAAGAGAATCCTGAACTGATTACATATTAGGGTCTTTCATGACCCGATAATGCTATGAACCATTGTAAACTCAGAGATAGCCTAATGTGAGTCTACACTATCAGATTGGAAGCACTACCTTATTTCAAATTTTAAAAAGTGTAAGGTCACATTTTTGCCTAGTGGTTAGAGCGTTGGGCCAGTAACCGAAAGGTTGCTGGATCGAATAACCGAGCTGACAAGGTAAAAATCTGTTGTTTTGCCCCTGAACAAGGTAGTTAACCCACTGTAAATAAAAAGGAGTTCTTAACTGATTTACCTAGTTAAATAAAGGTGCATTTTTTTTTTTTTTTTTAAGTTGTGCCTCATGACAGCATCATGTCAGAGTGATTCAGAGGTAACAACAACTAGTGTATAACAACAACTAAATATATGCTTATTGCTTACTCTATATCCAATATATCTATATTTCCATTATCTGAGAGCTGCCCCTCCCTACCTACACCCCAACCCGAGCACTCCCTTATGCCCCCTCTGGGCTCCTGGCCCTGGTCTCCTGACCTACAAGGGGCTGGCTCCTGCCCAATCAAAGCACTTCTCTGTCCTGGAACCCCAATAGTGGAACAAGCTTCCCCCAACACACAAACACTCACACTTGTCTTTTCTTACTAGCACGAACTTTGACGATAGTTTCTTTGTTGATAAAAAAGTTGTACGTACTATTGCTACAGGCTTCATTTTTTTCCATTTATATACTGAAAAAAGATATAAACGCAACATGCAACAGATTTTACTGAGTTACAGTTCATATAAGGAAATCACTGAAATCAATAAATGAGGCCCTAATCTATGGTTTTCACATGACTGGAAATACAGATATGCATCTGTCGGTCAAGATACCTTAAAAAGGGTCAGTATCTGGTTTGACCACCATTTGCCTAATACAGTGCGACACATCTCCTTCGCGTAGAGTTGATCAGGCCGTTGATTGTGGTTTTGGAATGCTGTTCCACCCTTCTCCAATGGCTGTGAGAAGTTGCTGGATATTGGCGGGAACTGGAACACGATGTCATACACGCAGATCCAGAGCATCCCAAACATGCCCAATGTGAGTACGGAGGCAATGGAAGAACTGGGACATTTTCAGCTTCCAGGAATTGTGTACAGATCCTTGCAACACGGAGCCGTGTATTATCATGCTGAAACATGATGTGATTGCGGCGGCTGAACTGCACGACAATGGGTCTCATCACTGTAACTCTGCGCATTCAAATTGCCATCAATAAATTGCAATTGTGTTCATTGTCCTTAATTTATACTTTCCAATACCATAACCCCACCGCAACCATGGGGCACTCTGTTGATATCACAACGTTGATTGGACATACTGCCAAATTCTCTGAAACAATGTTGGAGGCAGCATATGGAAGATAAATTAATATTAAATTCTCTGGCAACAGCTCTGGTGGACATTCCTGCAGTCTGCATGCCAATTGTACACTGCCTCAAAACTTGAGACATATGTGGAATTGTGTTGTGACAAATCTGCACATTTTAGGGTGTTCTTTTATTGTCCCAACCATAAGGTGCACCTTTGTAAGGATCACACTGTTTAATCAGCTTCTTGATATGCCACATCTGTCAGGTGGATGGATTATATTGGCAAAGGACAAATGCTCAATAACAGGGATGTTAACAAATGTGTTCACAGCATTTGAGAGAAATAAGCTTTTTTTGTTTGCTCCACCTTTTGGTTTGCTTCCTGTCTTTAAGTTTGGTGTGGATTTGAATTTTGTTTGCCTCTTCTTGGACAAATTTAGTGGGCGCTCATGGTGGGGATCTTTTAGGTCCCAATTGTTGTTGCTAGTTAACTTTCTGTGGACACCCCCATGAGTGTCTTTCAGAACATCTCTTAGAAACCAACCTGTTTCATTTTGGTTGTTATTAGTGACTCTTTGTTAGTTCCCCCTTCTGCTTGAGCGAAAATGTTGGGTTTCTTGCTGGGGAATGTAACACAATGCGGGCTCGTCCAGGATCTTGTTTTCCCAGGAGTATGCACGATGCACGATATATCGGTGAACATATTGGAATCGGCCGATATTAGCTAAAAATGGCAACATCGGTATCGGCCATAAGTCAGGTTTAAGGCCGATGTTAAAAACCGATGTCAAAGCTATCGTGCATACCTATTTACCGTAGGTACATGACGTAATGACGGCACGTAAAATGTTGCGCTACACATGCAACACAGCAATCCTAACCTAACCCACAATGTCTGCTGTGTGGATTGAGCAGTCATCAAGTCGAGCAGTCATTTGAAAGAGTAAGAACATTTCAGCGAGACAACTCAATGGCAAAATCCATTAAAGCCAAGATAATGGAATTCATTGCCCTACCTGAGATACACAATAATAGCGTCACTGCTATTAGCTTCACGATATATATATATATACTATGGAATGCCATTTGGCGTATGATACAGTAGCACTGTCAAGGCCGCACAAAAAAGTCTGCAAACAAACAAACACCGGCCATGAACGATGTGTTTACAATACCGCGTTGGTAATAAAGCATAATTTGTTCAACCACAACTTCTGGGGTAGCTAGCTTTAGCTTGGTACCTAGCCAGCACCAATACAACCAGCCTGAAAACAATGACCAGTAGAAACTGCAGTAATTTTAATTATTCTTAGCAAGTATTAGCTAGGTTGTCACTTGTTGTTCGCCTATTGAAATTGAACTTCAGTTCATAAAAATAAATAGCTAGCCAGCTACTTAACCCTATTGCCCAAAGCTAACGTTATAAGCAGCCAGCTAGCTTCATCTGGCCAGTGAGGCTTGACCGGACCGGACCGGATTATGTGTTGTGAAGCTAGCCAAAATATAGATTAGGCACAATAGTGGAATTTGCGGTTTGCCTTCAAAATAAAAGTATGTGATGCAAATGAATACAAATAGTAGAATTATGCCATACTTTTATTTTGAAGGCTAGCTTCACATAGATGGGTCCGACCACCATTAATCAAATAAGAACTGCCATGGACTTTCAGTTAGAAGAATTTGTGGAAAATCCTACATGGGAGATGCTAGATAAATGTAAGGGAAATCTGCTCGTCATTGCAGAGCATTATGACATCAAAGTTGCACATTCCGATTCAAAAGCAGTAGTCAGAGTTAGTCTATGCTGTTTTGGTTGAGGAGGAAATCCTTCCGGAGAGGGAGGATGATGAAAAGGTCCTACGGGTGGAAGAGTACAGCCCCAATAGAACTATAGGCAAAATGGGCACAACAGAAATTAGAGCTTGAGCACAAGGAAAGGGAACAGGAACTTGAGCATGCCATCTGATTAAGAGATCTGAAAGCACTCCGAATCCAGTCAGGCCATCGTGCAACCGCAACAGAGTTTGATCTTGGTTGGAACAGCCGACTTGTCCGCCTTTCATCAAAAAGGAGGTGGACATATTTTACTATCTTTGACCGGATTGCCACATCTCTAAAATGGACACAATATATTGTACTTGTGGGAAAACTCAAAGTGTATGTCGCTTTCTCTTTTGACCAGAGTTCAGATTATGAGACTGTTAAATCTGCTATCCTTTACGAGTTGGTCCCAGAGGCATACAGACAACATTTCTGTAAAAATACAGAATCACAAAGCCTTGTTGAGTTCGCAAAGTAAAAATCATGTTTTTTCTGCTCTTGTAGGAAGCAATCACTTCCATATCGCTGACTACAAATGGTCTATAACGGGGCTAATAACTTACTGACTAGCAAAGGATATGAACAAAATGTGCACACGTTGCTACATGCAGCTCTTCCTTTGATCTCAAAACAAGCGCATCTACTCATGAACACAGCTGTAAACACAGTCCAGTTCAAAGTACATGGCCTATTTATATATGGTCTATTTACATATAGGCCTACTGCAGCTGTGATTGGTTATGCTGCACTGGTCTGTGTAGTGTAAGGGCTAAGACATGAGCAATAGAATCCTACTCCAATGCATTCCGCCTACAATAAAATCGCTTGCTTAATTTGTTTTGTTTCGGTATGTTGCATTGAAAATGGCTAATATTGCATTGATTTAATCACAATTGCCACAGTAAAGGGAAGCGTTGATAGTGTTGACAGAAAAACTCTAGAAAGTTTAGTGAAGTTCAATCTTGCGCTTCTCTCCGTGGGCTGATATTTATAGTCGTGCAGCTTCGAGGGAACATTGCCCTAAAGTGTCACCAGCGTGTGCCATTACACGTGTTATGTCTAAGAAAGTCGCTGGGAGCAAGCGTAGTTTTGAGGATGTCAGCAATCCCACCATGGTTGCTCTGTCTGAGACGTTTGTGTGATCTTGATTTTTTGACCTTTCCTTTGAAAACCCCAAAGGTGAGTGAATTTGTAGGACCACTGAAGGAAGAGAGGGCCCCTAGAGTTGACATTTCAATGGCTAAGAGGCAGGTGAGTGCTGAACAGAGTAAATATGTTTCCCTCTCCCCTCTTTTTGTGGAGAAACAGTACACACCAACTCATTCAAGGGTTTTTCTTTATTTGTACTATTTACTACATTATATAATTATAGTAAAGACATCAAAACTATGAAATAACACATATGGAATCATGTAGTAACCAAATAAAAATATATTTTACATTTGAGAAAATTCAAAGTAGCCACCCTTTGCCTTGATGACAGCTTGACACACTCTTGGCATTTTCTCAACCAGCTTCATGAGTTAGTCACCTTGAATTCATTCCAATTAACAGATGTGCCTTGTTAAAAGTTAATTAGTGGAATTTCTTTCCTTCTTAATGCGTTTGAGATAATCAGCTGTGTTGTGACAAGGTAGGGTTCTTATACAGAAGATAGCCCTATTTGGTAAAAGACCAAGTACATATATCAAGAACAGCTCAAATAAGCAAAGAGAAGCCGCAGTCCATCATTACTTTAAGACATGAAGGTTAGTCAATGAGGTCACATAAACCATCAAGCGCTATGATGAAACTGGCTCTCATGAAGACCACCACAGGAATGGAGGACACGTTCATTAGAGTTAACTGCACCTCAGATTGCAGCCCAAATAAACCTGCATCAGCGCTCATTGGAGTCACCTGGACTCCTTCACTTTGTTGATTGCCCCATCTATATCTGTCTGTTCCTCCGTTGGTTCCCGGTGTCAGCATTGTTTACGTTTCCCCTGTTCAGACCCTGTCTGTGTTCTGTTTGTTCACACCCTGTACTTGCTTCTCATCTCCAGCATCTGTCGTTACACATATATCATTATTTATATAATATTGTTAACATTTGTGAAATTCATATGCCAAATAAGAGACTGTTAGAATGCTAATATTTGTGAAATTCATATGCTATATAAGAGACTGTTAGATTGTGAATATTTTCTGGTTGTGTGATTAAGAAGAAGTAGAATGAGGTCTTAAGTCTCAGGGATGTTTCTGTAAGGTTGAGTAATAGTGAAATAGAAAAGGGGGTATTGTTTACTAGGGTGTGTGGTTTTGGGGAACTGTCTGTTAGACAACCTGTGACGACACCTCAGAGTTGCTCCATGGCCTAAACAGCTAGAAATAAGAGGAAGTGGATCCATCAGCGGTGTAGACAGTCAAAACTCCTGGGTCATCATTAACAGAAGACCACGTCCTTGATTAGGGGGAAATGGTCGGTGGAAATTGCTGTGCCATGTCAGTGGAAAACCACTGTAGTATATAATATATGTAGCAGGACATGTTAACCGGTATAGTTGTATTTAACTTTAAGTCACATGATTTCATGAGGAAATGTTTCTACAGTGAGTGTGTGTAATGCTTGTCAAGGTGTCCTTGGATGACAGTGAACAAGATGCATAACCAGCATTTTAAATTGTTTTAATCAAATCTGACCAGACCAGTTCAAACCCTAAAAGAAGACAATGTTCAAATGTAGTCCATGAAGAGGTATTAGGATCATGTGGACAGCTGTTCTGCCGTACAATTACAAACTGCAGTAACTACACATTTGGTCAAAATCATGTCAAGAACGAAATCAGGCGCTGTTGTATCAGTTTAATCTTGTGGCAAAGTGTCCTGATTCAATTATTTTTTGTTTCAGAGAAAAGTTGATGTCCAATTTTAAATAACAGCAAAATCCAAGTAAGAACCAAGGCAAACAACTAAGTGACGGTACTGCACTCTGTGGCAAGGTTCCACTGTGTTTTCACTGGTATTCTATTGGGCTCTGAGTTCAGGCCATGCTGATCATGACACACACCTTCACACACCATGAGAAAGCCAGTGATCCAGTTATCACCACGATAAACACGGCACAATAAGATTCACTGTTTGCATAGACTGCTCTTCACTTTGTATGGCAGTTCAGGTGGCTGCCCTGCCCTTTCCCCTTAGTCTGCCTGCTGCCACTCATATCAACATGGGCACACCTTCCTGAAAGCATTGACACTATACTTTGCTTCAACCTGTTCTGCCAGTTTATATCCTTAAAGATTAGAATTTTCTGATGTGGTTAGAGAGAATTAAGGAAAATCTATGGATATATGTAGTGGAAACTCCAGGAATGTTACATACAGAGAAAGCTCAGAGCATATAACAAAGGAACTAGTAGATCTTCTCCTCTGGTCCTCATGTCTTCCTGCTGGTGATCCAGGTGGGCAGATTCACCACAGAGGAGGACAATTCTATAGTAGCCTTGGAGAAAGTCTTTGGACAACAGTCTTCCAAGTTCATGATTGTACTAGTGTTCACTCGTGGCGATGACCATGAATGTAGAATGGCTCCGGAGAGGATGGATTACTTTTTACGTGCTCCTAACCAACTGTGTTATTTTGTTAGTTTTTTTGCGTTGTTTGTAGCTTCTTTTTTAAAACATATTTTGTACAAAATGTTGGTGCTACCATCTCTTATGACCGAAACAACTTCTCGACATCAGAACAGTGATTACTCACCACGAACTGGTAGAAGCTTTTTCCTTTAACGAGTCCGACGAGTCTGACGTGAAGGATTTACTGCTTTCCCAGGAACAGGCCCAAATCCACGTCATTTGCGTGAAGAGAAGATGGAGAAAAAGGTGGCGGAGGTCAGGCTGCCTTCTGACTATTCGTAGGCGAGCGAGTAAACCCCCACTGCCATCCGTTCTAATAGCCAACGTGCAATCATTGGAAAATTAAAAAAATTGATGACCTACGAGCAAGATTAAACTACCAACAGTAACGGACTGGAATATGTTTCGGGATTCTTCCGATGGATTTGAGGAGTACACCACATCAGTCACTGACTTCATCAATAAGTGCATTGATGACATCTTCCCCAAAGTGACTACACGTACAGACCCCAACCGAAAGCCATGGATTACAGGCAACATCCGCACTGAGATAAAGGGGCGATATGCCGCTTTCAAGGAGCGGGACTCTAACCCGGAAGCTTATAAGAACTCCCTCAATGCCCTACAACAAACATCAAACAGGCAAAGCATCAATACAGGACTAAGATTGAATCTTACTATACCGGCTCCGATGCTCATCGGATGTGGCAGGGCTTGCAAACTATTACAGACTACAATGAGAAGCACAGCCGAGAGCTGCCCAGTGACACGAGCCTACCAGACAAGCTAAATTACTTCTATGCTCGCTTCGAGACAAGTAATACTGAAACATGCATGTGAGCATCAGCTGTTCAGGACGACTGTGTGGTCATGCTCTCCGCAGCCGATGTGAGTAAGACCTTTAAACAGGTCAACATTCACAAGGCCGCAGGGCCAGACGGATTACCAGGGTGTGTACTCAAAGCATGCGCGGACCAACTGTCAAGTGTCTTCACTGGCATTTTCAACCTCTCCCTGACCGAGTCTGTAATACCTACATGTTTCAAGCAGACCACCATAGAACCTGTGCCCAAGAACACTAAGGTAACCTGCCTAAATGACTACCGACCCGTAGCACTCACGTCTAAAAGCATGAAGTGCCTTGAAAGGCTAGTCATGGCTCACATCAACACCATATCCCAGAAACCCTAGACCCACTCCAACTTGAATACCGCCCCAACAGACCCACAAAGGATGCAATCTCTATTGCACTCCACACTGGCCTTTCCCACCTGGACAAAAGGAACACCTATGTGAGAATGCTATTCATTGACTACAGCTCAGCGTTCAACAACATGGTGCCCTCAAAGCTCCTCACTAAAATAAGGACCCTAGGACTAAACACCTCCCTCTGAAACTGGATCCTGGACTTCCAGACGGGCCACCCCCAGGTGGTGAGGGTAGGTAACAACACATCTGCCATGCTGATCCTCAACACGGGGGCCCCTCAGGGGTGCGTGCTCAGTCCCCTCCTGTACTCCCTGTTCACTCATGACTGCCTGGCCAGGCTAAACTCCAACACCATCATTAAGTTGCCTATAATGACGAGACAGCCTATAGGGAGGAGGTCAGAGACCTCCCTCAACGTATATCAAGAGGAAATGATTGTGGACTACAGGAAAAGGAGGACCGAGCACGCCCCCATTCTCATCGACATGGCTGTAGTGGAGCAGGTTGAGATCTTCAAGTTCCTTGGTGTCCACATCACCGACAAACTAACATGGTCCAAGCACACCAAGACAGTCGTGAAGAGGACACGACAATACCTATTCCCTCTCAGGAGACTGAAAAGATTTGTCATGGGGTCCTCAGATCCTCAAAAGGTTCTACAGCTGCACCATCGAGAGCATACTGATTGGTTGCATCACTCTGGTATGGCAACTACTCGGCCTCCGACTGCAAGGCACTACAAAGGGTAGTGCATACGGCCCAGTACATCACTGGGGCCAAGCTTTCTGCCATCCAGGACCTCTATACCAGGCAGTGTCAGTCATAGACTTTTCTCTCTGCTACCGCATGGCAAGCTGTACCAGAACTCCATAGTCTAGGTCCAAGAGGTTTCTAAACAGCTTCTATCCCCAAGCAATAAGACTCCCGAACATCTAATCAAATGGCCACCTAGACTATTTGGATTGTCCCCCCCCCCTTTTATGCTGCTGCTACTCTCTGTTATTATCTATACATAAGGCACTTTAATAACTCTACCTACATGTATATATTACCTCGACTAACCGGTACATTGACTCTGTACTGGTACCCCCTGTACACAGCCTCGCTATTGTTATTTTACTGCTGCTCTTTAATTAGTTACTTTTATTTCTTATTCTTTTTTATGTCTTTTTTTAACTTCACTGTTGGTTAAGGGCATGTAAGTAAGTATTTCACTGTAAGGTTTACACCTGTTCTACACCTGTGCATATGACAAATACAATTTGATTTGATTTGATAATGTGAAACAATACAAGACTATAAAGGCAACGGTCATCTGAAGCTTTGTGTACTGATTCACCACTGTGGCAGCAGATTCTATGCTTTCAACAACAGAGAGAATAATAGAAGTCAAGGCGTTGAGCTGATCGAGAAGATTGATGGAGGAGAAACATACACTAACGAAATACGAAGAGGTAGTGTTGAAGTCGGAAGTTTACATACACTTAGGTTGGAGTCATTAAAACTTGTTTTTCAACCACTCCACAAATTTCTTGTTAACAAACTATAGTTTTGGCAAGTCGGTTAGGACATCTACGTTGTCCATGACACAACTAATTTTTCCAACAATTGTTTACAGACAGATTATATCACTTATAATTCACTGCATCACAAATCCAGTGGGTCAGAAGGATACATACACTAAGTTGACTGTGCCTTTAAACAGCTTGGAAAATTCCAGAAAATTATGTCATGGCTTGAGAAGCTTCTGATAGGCTAATTGACATAATTCGAGTCCATTTGAGGTTCACCTGTGGATGTATTTCAAGGCCAATCTTCAAACTCTTTGCCTCTTTGCTTGACATCATGGGAAAATCAAAAGAAATCAGCCAAGAGCTCAGAAAAAAATTTGGTTCAAGTCTGGTTCATCCTTAGGAGCAATTTCCAAATGCCTGAAAGTATCATGTTCATCTGTACAAACACCAACATCTCTGTCTCCTAGAGATGAACGTACTTTGGTGCTAAAAGGTCAAATCAATCCTAGAACAATGGCAAAGGACCTTGTGAAGAAGTTGGAGGAAACAGGCACAAAAGCATCTATATCCACAGTAAAACAAGTCCAATATCGACATAACCTGAAAGGCCGCTCAGCAAGGAAGAAGCCACTGCTCAAAAACCGGCAATAAAAAGCCAGACTACCGTTTGCAACTGCACATGGGGACAAAGATCATACTTTTGGAGAAATGTCCTCTGGTCTGATGAAACAAAAACAGAACTGTTTGGCCATAATGACCATCATTATGTTTGGAGGAAAAAGGGGGAGACTTGCAAGCCGAAGAACACCATCCCAACCGTGAAGCACGTGGGTGGCAGCATCATGTTGTGGGGATGCTTTGCTGCAGGAGGGACTGGTGCACTTCACAAAATTTATGGCATCACGAAGAAAGAAAATTATGTGGATATATTGAAGCAACATCTCAAGACAGTTCATCAGCTTGGTCGCAAATGGGTCTTCCAAATGGACAATAACCCCAAGCATACTTCCAAAGTTGTGGCAAAATGGCTTAAGGACAACAAAGACAAGATATTGGAGTGGCCATCACAAAGCCCTGACCTCAATCACATAGAACATTTGTGGGCAGAACTGAAAAAGCGTGTGCGAGCAAGGAGGCCTACAAACCTGACTCAGTTACACCGGCTCTGTCAGGAGGAATGGGCCAAAATGCAACCAACTTATTGTGGGAAGCTTGTTGAAGGCTACCCAAAATGTTTGACCCAAGTTAAACAATTTAAAGGCAATACTACCAAATACTAATTGAGTGTATGTAGACTTCTGACCCGCTGGCAATGTGATGAAAGAAATTGCAATTGAATTAAATCATTCTCTCTACTATTATTCAGACATTTCACGTTCTTAAAATAATGTGGTGATCCTAACTTTTTAGAAATTTTACTAGGATTAAACGTCAGGAATTGTGAAAACTGAGTTGAAATGTATTTGGCAAAGGTGTATGTAAACTTCCGACTTCAACTGTAGATAGAGAGATTCAGAGGAAATTGAAATCAGGAAAAGATAAATCACATTACAATTTCTCCTTCCTTGATTTTCTGAAGCAAAGCATTGGAATAATTAAATAGGGACTTTTTGGTTGGTTATGAATACTATTGGCCTTACACTATTGGCCTAACCATAACTGTGACTATGATCTTTCCATGAGGTACACATTTGGTAATTGTAGGGAGTGAAATAATAGGTCAGATTAAGGCAGGTAGGTACCTAAATGGCATGTAATCTAAATCCAAGTGGCGGCCAGTACGATGCAGATAACTTTAATTATCTACATTATTTACAGATTATATATATAAAGAATATATACATGTACGTTTATTTTATTTAAAGGCTCTGAAATAATTAATGAACATGTAGTGAAATCAGTCTCAGTCGCTGATAAACATGGTTCTTTATGATTAAATCAATTCCAAATGCTGTTTCTACTAACATGTTAAATATTGGGACTACAATATCAATAGAAAAGTGTAAGGGTTATCTCACAAGAACAATTAGCAATCTGATTTAGGTTGCTCCTAGGTTTGCAGTAATACTTAAATCAGGTTAGAAATGAAACTAAAATTGCAGCATGATACAACTCATTTTATCGATATATCATTGTTAATATTTGTGAACTTCATATGCTATGTAAGAGACTGTTAGATGGTTAATATTTTCTGGTTGTGTGATAAAGAAGAGGTCGAATGAGGTCTTAAGTCTCAGGGATGTTTTTGTATCGTAGAGTTATGGTGCAGTAGAGAAAGGCGGTATTGTTTACTAGGCTGCGTGTGGTTTTGGGGAACTGTCTGTTAGACAACCTGTGACTGGACACCACAGAGGTGCTTCCTGGCCTAAACAGCTAGAAGATAAGAGGAAGTGGAACCAACAGCGGTGGAGACAGTTGAAACTCCTGGGTCATCATTAACAGAAGACCACATCCTTAATTAGGGGGAAAGGGTTGCTGGAAATTGTTGTGTCATGTTAGTGTTAAACCACTGTAGTATATAGTATATGTAGCAGGCCACGTTTACTGGAAAAATTGTATTTAACTTTAGGAAAACGTTTCTGCAGTGAGGGTGTGTAATGCAAGTCAACGGGTCCTTGGATGAATGTGAACAAGATGCATAACCAGCATTGATAAAATAACTGTTTTAATGAAATCTGACCACACCAGTGGAAAACCACTGTATTATATACACTGAACAAAAATATTAACACAACATGTGTCACGTCTGCTCCTGCTCCTCCCCTCCGGCGTACGACGTCGCCAGAGCCACCGGTCCTGGGATTCATCATTACGCACACCTGGCACTCATCATTACGCGCACCTGTGAATCATTATGATTCACACCTGGACTCCATTACCTTCATTGTTTCCTCCCCTTTATATGTCACTCTCCCATGTTTACTCACCAGTTGGTATTGTTCTTGTGTATCAGCATTCTGTCTTATGTTAGTGTCATGTTCTTGGTTTTGTTGTTTTATTAAAACATTTCACCTGCTTCCGACTCACCTCCCCACCATTACAGAATACCAACTCAAAATATGAAAGCAGCAGGACAACCGGACATATCCCAGACGATCCATGGTCAACACCATGATAAGCTGGCTCAACTGGGGACGGCCATGAAAGATGTTCTCTGCAGTCTACAACTTCTCAACAGCAGAGGATATTCTAGAGCCAGTCTACCCACTGAGTCAGCACACCAGCCCATTCAACAACCCGCTCAGGTCAGCAATGCCCGTCAATCCCTCCAGGAGAGATGTGACGGGATATCATCCAAATGCCGTGGCTTCCTCCTTCAGTGCTCCCTCTATTTCGCAAATCAGATGGGAGACCTAAGGTTGCCATGGTTATTTCTCTGCTGACTGGGCGGGCATTGGAATGGGCTACGGCCGTCTGGGACAGAACAGAGTAGGAGCTGGAGTCTTATGAGGGGTTCGTGGCTCTGTTTAAATGTATTTTCAATCATCCCATGGAGGGCAGAGTTGGAGGTGAGCGTCTGCTTCAGCTCCAGCAGGGGAATCCGACAGCTGCGGAGTATGCGCTTACCTTCCGGACAGTAGAAGCTTCCAGTGGATGGAATGAGCCGACGCACAGCACATTATTTAGAAGAGGTCTGCACAAGGAGGTCCAGACGGAACTGTCCTGCCAAGATGACAACCTCACCCTGGACGCACTCATTGCGTGGCCATCCGTTTGGATAACTTCCTCTGGGAGCGTCGGCATCTTCATTGCTTCTCTCCCTCCTTCGGCGAGTGTTTGGGATCTGAGCCTGAACCCATGGAGGTAGGGGTCACACACCTTCCCGCAGCAGAACAACGCAGATGGATACAGCTGGGGCTCTGTCTGTACTGTGGCCAGGGAGGGCACAAGCTCCAGCGATGTCTGTTACTTCAGAATCCGGGATCCACTAGAGCAGAGGGACGGTAATGTGATGTTACATCAAATCAAATCAAATGTATTTATATAGCCCTTCTTACATCAGCTGATATCTCAAAGTGCTGTATAGAAACCCAGCCTAAAACCCCAAACAGCAAGCAGTGCAGGTGTAGGAGCACAGTGGCTAGGAAAAACTCCATAGAAAGGCCAAAACCTAGGAAGAAACCTAAAGAGGAACCAGGCTATGAAGGGTGGCTAGTCCTCTTCTGGCTGGGCCGGGTGGAGATTATAACAGAACATGGCCAAGATGTTCAAATGTTCATAAATGACCAGCATGGTCAAATAATAATAAGTTGTCGAGGGTGCAACAGGTCAGCACCTCAGGAGTAAATGTCAGTTGGCTTTTCAAAGCCGATCATTCAGAGTTTCTCTACCGCTCCTGCTGTCTCTAGAGAGTTGAAAACAGCCGGTCTGGGACAGGTAGCACATCCGGTGAATAGGTCAGGGTTCCATATCCGCAGGCAGAACAGTTGAAACTGGAGCAGCAGCACGGCTAGGTGGACTGGGGACAGCAAGGAGTCATCATGTCAGGTAGTCCTGAGGCATAGTCCTAGGGCTATGAAAGAAAGAGAGAAAGAAAGAAAGAAAGAGAGAAAGAGAGAATTAGAGAGAGCATACTTGAATTCACACAGGACACCGAATTATACAGGAGAAGTACTCCAGAAATAACAGACTGACCCTAGCCCCCCGACATGTAAACTACTGCGGCATAAATACTGGAGGCTGAGACAGGAGGGGTCAGGAGACACTGTGGCCCCATCTGATGATACCCACCCATTTTGCCTAAGCACAGCCTCCATACCACTAGAGGGATATCTTCAACCACCAACCTACTATCCTGGGACAAGGCCGAGTACAGCCCCCAAATATCTCCGCCACGGCACAACCCAAGAGGGGGCAACCCAGAAAGGAAGACCACGTCAGTGACTCAACCCACTCAAATGACGCACCCCTCCTAGGGACGGCATGGAAGAGCACCGGTAAGCCAGTGACTTGGCCACTGTAATAGAGGCAGAGGCAGAGAATCCCAGTGGAGAGAGGGGAACCGGCTAGGCAGAGACAGCAAGGGCGGGTCGTTGCTCCAGTGCCTTTCCGTTCACCTTCACACTCCTGAGTCAGACTACACTCAATCATAGGACCTACTGAAGAGATGAGTCTTCAATAAAGACTTAAAGGTTGAGACCGAGTCTGCCTCTCACACATGGGTAGGCAGACCATTCCATAAAAATTGAGCTCTATAGGAGAAAGTCCTGCCTCCAGCTGTTTGCTTAGATATTCTAGGGACAGTAAGGAGGCCTGCATCTTGTGACCGTAGCGTATGTGTAGGTATGTACGGCAGGACCAAATCGGAAAAATTGGTAGGAGCAAGCCCATGTAATGCTTTGTAGGTTAGCAGTAAAACCTTGAAATCAGCTCTTGCCTTAACAGGAAGGCAGTGTAGAGAGGCTAGCACTGGAGTAATATGATCACATTTTTTGGTTCTAGTCAGGATTCTAGCAGCTGTATTTAGCACTGACTGAAGTTTTTTTTAGTGCTTTATCCGGGTAGCCGGAAAGTAGAGCATTGCAGAAGTCTAACCTAGAAGTAACAAAAGCATAGATACATTTTTCTGCATCAATTTTGGAATCAACTTTGCAATGTTACGCAGATGGAAAAAAGCTGTCCTTGAAACAATCGTGATATGTTCATCAAAAGAGAGATCAGGGTCCAGAGTAACGCCGAGGTCCTTCACAGTTTTATTTGAGATGACTGTACAACCATCAACCATCAAGATACATTCCCTTGATGAGGAGTGAGTATCCAATCTACTGCTCTTCCTGGGTACTCTTTGTAGTACCCATCACTCTGGCTGACTGTCCCTCCTGCCCTGTGTCTACAGCTTTAGTGGATTCCGGCGTCGCGGGGAACTTTATGGATCCGATCCTTGCCTCCTCTCTCAATATTACTACCTTCCTGCTCTCCTCTCCTTTTCCGGTTCAAGGTCTTGACTGTCAGCCTCTAGGATCCGAAACCATCACACACATCACCCTCACCATGGAGCCCAATTACCCGGAAAACATTCCCTTCATCACCAGTTCACAAGATCATCCTCGGCCTACCTTGGCTTCAGTGCCATAACCCTACCATCTCATGGTCGAGGATGAGAATCCCCGACTGGTCATCTGAATGCCGGAAGACCTACTTCCCTGTCCCCTGTGGTTTCACGTCGTTTGAGAGTCCTGTGGTTGCCCTCCAGCCATCAGGATCTAAGGGAGGTATTCTCCAAGAACTGCGCTACTTGTCTCCCTCCTCATCTCCCCTGAGACCTGACCTGTTTTCCAGTGCTACACCTCCTCACAGATGCATCTACCCTCTGTCTGTGGTTGAGACCCAGGCCATGGAGTACTACATTTAAGAGGCGCTCCAACAGGGTTTAATTCGCAGGTCCATGTCCCCTGTGTAGGCTGGTTTCTTCTTCGTGGCCAAGAAGGACGGAGGATTATTCCCCTGTATCGATTACCGTGGACTCAATGACATCACCATGAAGTATCGGTACCCTCTCCCGCTGATGCCATCAGCCATCGAGCAGCTCCGCAGGGCCCGGTTCTTCACCAAACTGGATCTGCGGAGTGCTTACAATCTCATTTGCAACCGGGAGTGGGATGAGTGGAAGACGACGTTCAGCATGATGTCTGGTCACTACTAGTACTTGGTTAAACCCTTTGGCTTAGCCAATTCTCCGTCAGTGTTCCAGGGATTTGTCAACGAGGTGTTCAGGGACATACTCGGACGTCAGGTGATTGTGTACATCGATGACGTCCTGATCTTCTCGACCAACGTGGAACCTGCCTCTCTCCTCTCCCTCGTCAAGGGGGGAGGAGGGGGGGCTCGTATGTTGGTTTGGTCTCCAGCAGCCGACGAGGCCTTTCGTCTTCTCAAGGTGGGGTTTCACCTCTGCCTCCTTGCTAAAACATCCAGATCCCACACTACCTTCTGTGGTTGAGGTAGACGCATCAGAGCTGGGTGTGTTGGCAGTTTGTCACAAAGACAGGGGAACCCATTAAAATTGTATCCTTGTGCTTTCTTCTCCAAAACTGTCCCCTGCAGAAAGGAATTACGACTTCGGCAATCGGGAGCTCATGGCGGGGAAGTTGGCATCAGAGGAGTGGAGACACTGGCTGGAGGGTGCCAAGGAAACATTCGTCATTCTCCCGACCATCGGAATCTTGAGAACATACAGACAGCGAGGAGACTGAATCCACGTCAAGCCAGGTGGGCCCTCTTCACCAGGTTTTTCACGCTGACCTATCGCCCAGGTTCTAAGAACATCAAGGCCGATGCCCTGTCCCGTATTTACGATTCGGGAGAGGTTCCTGTTCAGAGGGCACACATAATGCCATCCTCCCGAGTCCAGTGGATTGGGACGTAGATGTGGGGGAAAAAATTAGGGGTGGATCAGCTTAATATTGCGGAAGGATTGTTGCCTCCATCAATGTAATTGTCTACATAATTTCCAATCCCCCATATCTTTTTTTAAATATATATACACATACATATATATATGTATATGCATGGTGGAAAATACATTTTAAAAAAATACTTATTTTCAACAATAATTTACAAATAAATTCATTAAAAATCCTACAATGTGATTTTCTGGATTTTCTTTTCTCATTTTGTCTGTCATAGTTGAAGTGTACCTATGATGAAAATTACAGGCCTCTCTCATCTTTTTAAGTGGGAGAACTTGCACAATTGGTGGCTGACTAAATACTTTTTTGCCCCACTGTATATATATATACACATATATACACTGCTCAAAAAAATAAAGGGAACACTTAAACAACACAATGTAACTCCAAGTCAATCACAATTCTGTGAAATCAAACTGTCCACTTAGGAAGCAACACTGATTGACAATACATTTCACAGGCTGTTGTGCAAATGGAATAGACAACAGGTGGGAATTATAGGCATTTAGCTAGCCACCCCCAATAAAGGAGTGGTTCTGCAGGTGGGGACCACAGACCACTTCTCAGTTCCTATGCTTCCTGGCTGATGTTTTGGTCTCTTTTGAATGCTGGCGGTGCTTTCACTCTCGTGGTAGCATGAGACGGAGTCTACAACCCACACAAGTGGCTCAGGTAGTGCAGCTCATCCAGGATGGCACATCAATGCGAGCTGTGGCAAGAAGGTTTGCTGTGTCTATCAGCGTAGTGTCCAGAGCATGGAGGTGCTACCAGGAGACAGGCCAGTACATCAGGAGACATGGAGGAGGCTGTAGGAGGGCAACAACCCAGCAGCAGGACCGCTACCTCCGCCTTTGTGCAAGGAGGAGCAGGAGGAGCACTGCCAGAGCCCTGCAAAATGACCTCCAGCAGGCCACAAATGTGCATGTGTCTGCTCAAACGGTCAGAAACAGACTCCATGAGGGTGGTATGAGGTCCACAGGTGGGGGTTGTGCTTACAGCCCAACACCGTGCAGGACATTCTTCATTTGCCAGAGAACACCAAGATTGGCAAATTCGCCACTGGCTCCCTGTGCTCTTCACAGATGAAAGCAGGTTCACACTGAGCACATGTGACAGACGTGACAGTCTGGAGATGCCGTGGAGACCGTTCTGCTGCCTGCAACATCCTCCAGCATGACCGGTTTGGAGGTGGGTCAGTCATGGTGTGGGGTGCATTTCTTTGGGGGGCCGCACAGCCCTCCATGTGCTCGCCAGAGGTAGCCTGACTGCCATTAGGTACCGAGATGAGATCCTCAGACCCCTTGTGAGACCATATGCTGGTGCGGTTGGCCCTGGGTTCCTCCTAATGCAAGACAATGCTAGACCTCATGTGGCTGGAGTGTGTCAGCAGTTCCTGCAAGAGGAAGGCATTGATGCTATGGACTGGCCCGCCCTTTCCCCAGACCTGCATCCAATTGAGCACATCTGGGACATCATGTCTCGCTCCATCCACCAACGCCACGTTGCACCACAGACTGTCCAGGAGTTGGCGGATGCTTTAGTCCAGGTCTGGGAGGAGATCCCTCAGGAGACCATTCGCCACCTCATCAGGAGCATGCCCAGGCGTTGTAGGGAGGTCATACAGGCACGTGGAGGCCACACACACTACTGAGCCTCATTTGGACTTGTTTTAAGGACGTTACATCAAAGTTGAATCAGTCTGTAGTGTGGTTTTCCACTTTAATTTTGAGTGTGACTCCAAATCCAGACCTCCATGGGTTGATAAATTTGATTTCCATTGATAATTTTTGTGTGATTTTGTTGTCAGCACATTCAACTATGTAAAGAAAAAAGTATTCAATAAGAATATTTCATTCATTCTGATCTAGGATGTGTTATTTTAGTGTTCACTTTATTTTTTTGAGCAGTATATATATATATATATATAAATATATATATAGATAGATAGATAGATAGACAGATACCTTTATAAATATACCTTTATTATTCCCTGCAAACCCTACCACCCAATTGGAGTAAACTAATAAACAATAACACTTAGGCTTCTACCTTCAGATTATACATTTTATACACATTTTACATACACAATCTAGTTCACATTAGTTATACAGTATTTTGTTTGTTTTTAGTCCTTCCTTTGTTTCTGATGTCCATCCAGTTTGATTTCTCTTTGTAACTGTGCTGTTTCCATGAAGCTATATTCATTTTACAGACCCTGTATGTTTTACATTACATCTTATTAGTCCCACCCTTCAGCTCCATTCAACCCCTCCCATCTATCTCTCAACACCACCTATTTTGGATTTCTATTTGCCATACATTTTTCAACTGTGCTGTGATGCTTCACAAAATTACTGAACCTTTCTATTCTCATAGCTTCTACAGATTGTAAAAATAATGATTATATTATTGATTTGACTATGGCTTTTCAAATCAAACAGTATTGCTATCTGCAGTGTTAGTTCTAGGAAAATGTTTCAAATATTCAGCAATTCCTGGACCTGTGACCAAAAACAAATGGAAAATACCAAAATAAATGACTCTGCCTCCTCATAGCAAAATCTGCAGAGTGTGGAAGATTGTATACCCCATATATACAGTTGAAGTTGGAGGTTTACATATACCTTAGGCAAATACATTTAAACTCAGTTATTGACTATTCCTGACATTTAATCCTAGTCAAAAGTTCCTGTCTTAGGTCAGTCAGGATCACCACTTTATTTTAAGAATGTGAAATGCCAGAATAATAGTAGAGAATTATTTATTTCAGCTTGTATTTCTTTCATCACATTCCCAGTGGGTCAGAAGTTTACATACACTCAATTAGTATCTGGTAGCATTGCCTTTAAATTGTTTAACTTGGGTCAAACGTTTTGGGTAGCCTTCCAGACCTCCTTGCTCGCACACACTTTTTCAATTCTGCCCAGAAATGTTCTATGGGATTGAGGTTATGGCTTTGTGATGGCCACTCCAATACCTTGACTTTGTTGTCCTTAAGCCATTTTGCCACAACTTTGGAAGTATGCTTGGGGTCTTTGTCTATTTGGAAGACCCATTTGCGACCAAGCTTTAACTTCCTGATTGATGTCTTGAGCTGTTTCTTCGATATATCCACTTAATTTTCCTATCTCATGATGCCATCTATTTTGTGAAGTGCACCAGTCCCTCCTGCAGCAAATTACCCCCACAACATGATGCTGCCACCCCCGTGCTTCATGGTTGGGATGGTGTTCTTTGGCTTGCAAGCTTCCCCCTTTTTTCTCCAAAAATAACGATGGTCATTATGGCCAAACAGTTCTATTTTTGTTTCATCAGACCAGAGGACATTTCTCCAAAAAGTAAGATCTTTGTCCCCATGTGTAGTTGCAAACTGTAGTCTGGCTATTTTTATGTCAGTTTTGGAGCAGTGGCTTCTTCCTTGTTGAGCGGCCTTTCAGGTTATGTCGATATAGGACTCGTTTTACTGTGGATATAGATACTTTTGTACCTTTTTCATCTAGCATCTTCACTAGGTCCTTTGCTGTTGTTCTGGGATTGATTTGCACTTTTCACACCAAAGCACGTTCATCTCTAGGACACAGAACACGTCTCCTTCCTAAGCGGTAAGACGTCTGTGTGGTCCCATGGTGTTTATGCTTGCGTACTATTGTTTGTACAGATGAACGTGGTACCTTCTGGCGTTTGGAAATTGCTCCCAAGGATGAACCAGAATTGTGGAGGTCTACAATTTGTTTTCCAAGCTGTTTAAAAACACAGTCAACTTAGTGTATGTACAGTTCTGACCCACTGGAATTGTGATACAGTGAATTATAAGTGAACTAATCTGTCTGTAAACATGAAATGTGTCATGCACAAAGTAGATGTTCTAACTGACTTGCCGAAACTACGGTTTGTTAACAAGAAATTTGTGTAGTGGTTGGAAAACGAGTTTTAATGACTCCAACCTAAATGTATGTAAACTTCCAACTTCAACTGTATCTACCAAGAAAGTTCTCATCTATATTATTCGTAGCCGTCTATTTACCACCACAGAACGAAGCTGGCGTTAAGACCGCTATCAACCAACTCTATAAGGCCATAAGTAAACAAGAAAATGCTTACCCAGATGCGGCACTCCTAGTGGCAGGGGACTTTAATGCAGGCAGACTTAAATCATATTCACTATATTTTTACCATCATGTCACATATGCAAGCAGAGGGGACAAAATCCTAGACCACCTTTACTCCACACACAGAGATGCATACAAAGCTCACCCCCACCCTACATTTGGCACATCTGACCATAATTCTATCATCCTGATTCCTGCTTACAAGCAAAAACTAAAGCGGGAAGTACCAGTGAATCTCTCAATATGGAAGTGGAGGCAGATGCTACACTACAGCTCTGTTTTGCTAGCACAGACTGGAATATGCTCCGGGATTCATCCAATGGCATTGAGGAGTACACCACCTCAGTCATCGGCTTCATCAATAAGTGCATCGACGACGTCGTCTCCACAGTGACTGTACGTACATATCCCAACCAGAAGCCATGGATTACAGGCAATATACGCACCGAGCTAAAGGCTAGAGCTGCCACTTTTAAGGACCGGGATACTAATACAGACGCTTATAATAAATTTCGCTATGCCCTCAGACGAACAATCAAACAAGCAAAGCGTCAATACAGGATTGAGATTGAATCCTAGTACACCAGCTCTGACGCTCATCGGATGTGGCAATTGAAAATTATTACGGACTACATAGGGAAACCCAGACGTGAGCTGCCCAGTGACGCAAGTCTACCAGACGAGCTAAATGCCTTTTATGCTCTCTTCAAGGCAAGCAACACTGAAGCATGCACTAGAGCACCAGCTGTTCTGGATGACTGTGTGATAATGCTCTCGGTAGCTGATGTGAACAAAACCTTTAAACAGGTCAACATTCACAAAGCCGCAGGGCCAGACGGATTACCATGACATGTACTCAAAGCATGCTCGGACCAACTGTCATGTGTCTTCACTGACATTTTCAACCTCTGCCTGATCGAGTCTGTAACATCTACATGTTTCAAGCAGACCACCATAGTCCCTGTGCCCAAGGAAGCGAAGGTAACCTGCCTAAATTATTACCGCCCCATAGCACTCACTTCGGTAGCCATGAAGTGCTTTGAAAGGCCGGTCATGGCTCACATCAACACCATCCTCCCAGACATGCTAGACCCTCTCCAATTCGCATACCGCCCCAACAGATCCACAGATGACACCAAATCTCAATCGCACTCCACACTGCCATTTCTCACCTGGACAAAAGGAACACCTATGTGAGAATGCTGTTCATTGACTACAGCTCAGCATTCAACACATTCTTATTTCTCCCAAGATCGCATAGCAGTTCAGACGTCTTTTGTCCTCGTCTTGTCGTGTCCTGTATATATATATATTTACAACTTTTTTCACATACATTTTATTTTTTTTCCATCAACTCATCTTCTAAACACTCTCCTGCAACCAGCCTCACCAATTTATATTTATAAAAAAGTATTATTTACCTCAGATCTGCAATCCTTCAGGAAGCTAGCCAGAAACTCCAGGAGGCTGGCCAGAAACTAGCCAGAAGCTAGCCAGGAGCTAGCCCAGAAGCTAATCCAGTAGCTAATCAGAAGCTAACCACGGTTTGTGGTCATCGGCTGTCCTTTAGCTCGAAAATCTATCGAAAATCTATCGCCAGTTTTGTACGGCGCAGCGCGGCTCGGAACGGAACATACCGGACCAATTTTTCTCTCCATGTCCCTGGATTTCAACTGCTCTCTGGACATTCATACCCGGATCTCACAGCTAGCTAGCTGCTATCCGTGTGACAGTCGGCTTTCGTCGATTCCGGAGCAAACATCGATTGTTCCGGTGCTAGCCAGCTCCGTCAATCACTCCTGAGTTCCATCATTCACTCCTGTGCTGCAGTCACCTATCCGGACCCGTTTCACTGCCTACGCGGAGCCCCACCGGGCCTTCACAACCGGACTGCCGACGTTATCTACCTGAATGAGATCCGGCTGGCTCCTCTGTCGCGACGTTACCTGAACGCCCATCTGCGGCCCGCTAACCGTTAGCTGTCTTTCCGGCTGCTATCTGAATAGACAATCGGACTATTTATTTATTTTTATTATTATGTTTTCTTCTCGGGCCTCTATAACTATATCTATTGTTCTTATTTTTGTTGTTGTTGTGTGATTTGGATTAATCCCCTCTACCACACGGAACCCCACTAATCTACTGACCGAACGCAAGAGGTGGCTAACAACAGACTCCATCCTATGCTAGCTTGCTACCGGTTGGCTTGGCTAGCTGTCTAAATCGCCGTGACCCTAAACCAACCTCTCCACTCACTGGACCCTTTTGATCACTCGACTAAGCATGCCTCTCCTTAATGTCAATATGTCTTGTCCATTGCTGTTCTGGTTAGTGTTTATTGGCTTATTTCACTGTAGAGCCTCTAGTCCTGCTCACTATACCTTATCCAACCTATTAGTTCCACCACCCACACATGCAATGACATCTCCTGGTTTCAATGATGTTTCTAGAGACAATATCTCTCTCTTCATCACTCAATACCTAGGTTTACCTCCACTGTATTCACATCCTACCTTACCTTTGTCTGTACATTATACCTTGATGCTATTTTATCGCCCCCAGAAACCTCCTTTTACTCTCTGTTCCAGACGTTCTAGACGACCAATTCTTATTGCTTTTAGTCGCACCCTTATTCTACTCCTCCTATGTTCCTCTGGCGATGTAGAGGTGAATCCAGGCCCTGCAGTGCCTAGCTCCACTCCTATTCCCCAGGCGCTCTCTTTTGACGACTTCTGTAACCGTAATAGCCTTGGTTTCATGCATGTTAACATTAGAAGCCTCCTCCCTAAGTTTGTTCTATTCACTGCTTTAGCACACTCTGCCAACCCGGATGTTCTAGCTGTGTCTGAATCCTGGCTTAGGAAGACCACCAAAAATTCAGACATTTTAATTCCAAACTACAACATTTTCAGACAAGATAGAACTGCCAAAGGGGGCGGTGTTGCAATCTACTGCAAAGATAGCCTGCAGAGTTCTGTCCTACTATCCAGGTCTGTACCCAAACAATTTGAACTTCTACTTTTAAAAATCCACCTCTCTAAAAACAAGTCTCTCACCGTTGCCTCCTGCTATAGACCACCCTCTGCCCCCAGCTGTGCTCTGGACACCATATGTGAACTGATTGCCCCCCATCTATCTTCAGAGCTCGTGCTGCTAGGCGACCTAAACTGGAACATGCTTAACACCCCAGCCATCCTACAATCTAAACTTGATGCCCTCAATCTCACACAAATTATCAATGAACCTACCAGGTACCTCCCCAAAGCCTTAAACACGGGCACCCTCATAGATATCATCCTAACCAACTTCCCCTCTAAATACACCTCTGCTGTCTTCAACCAAGATCTCAGCGATCACTGCCTCATTGCCTGCATCCGTAATGGGTCAGCGGTCAAACGACCTCCTCTCATCACTGTAAAACGCTCCCTGAAACACTTCAGCGAGCAGGCCTTTCTAATCGACCTGGCCGGGGTATCCTGGAAGGATATTGACCTCATCCCGTCAGTAGAGGATGCCTGGATATTTTTTAAAAATGCCTTCCTAACCATCTTAAATAAACATGCCCCATTCAAGAAATTTAGAACCAGGAACAGATATAGCCCTTGGTTCTCCCCAGACCTGACTGCCCTTAATCAACACAAAAACGTCCTGTGGCGTTCTGCATTAGCATCGAACAGCCCCCGTGATATGCAGCTGTTCAGGGAAGCTAGAAACCATTATACACAGGCAGTTAGAAAAGCCAAGGCTAGCTTTTTCAAGCAGAAATTTGCTTCTTGCAACACTAACTCAAAAAAGTTCTGGGACACTGTAAAGTCCATGGAGAATAAGAACACCTCCTCCCAGCTGCCCACTGCACTGAAGATAGGAAACACTGTCACCACTGATAAATCCACCATAATTGAAAATTTCAATAAGCATTTTTCTACTGCTGGCCATGCTTTCCACCTGGCTACTCCTACCCCTGTCAACAGCACTGCACCCCCAACAGCAACTCGCCCAAGCCTTCCCCATTTCTCCTTCTCCCAAATCCATTCAGCTGATGTTCTGAAAGAGCTGCAAAATCTGGACCCCTACAAATCAGCCGGGCTAGACAATCTGGACCCTTTCTTTCTAAAATTATCTGCCGAAATTGTTGCCACCCCTATTACTAGCCTGTTCAACCTCTCTTTCGTGTCGTCTGAGATTCCCAAAGATTGGAAAGCAGCTGCGGTCATCCCCCTCTTCAAAGGGGGGGACACTCTTGACCCAAACTGCTACAGACCTATATCTATCCTACCATGCCTTTCTAAGGTCTTCGAAAGCCAAGTCAACAAACAGATTACCGACCATTTTGAATCTCTCCATATCTTCTCTGCTATGCAATCTGGTTTCAGAGCTGGTCATGGGTGCACCTCAGCCACGCTCAAGGTCCTAAACGATATCTTAACCGCCATCGATAAGAAACATTACTGTGCAGCCGTATTCATTGATCTGGCCAAGGCTTTCGACTCTGTCAATCACCACATCCTCATCGGCAGACTCAACAGCCTTGGTTTCTCAAATGATTGCCTCGCCTGGTTCACCAACTACTTCTCTGATAGAGTTCAGTGTGTCAAATCTGAGGGTCTGTTGTCCGGACCTCTGGCAGTCTCTATGGGGGTACCACAGGGTTCAATTCTTGGACCGACTCTCTTCTCTGTATACATCAATGAGGTCGCTCTTGCTGCTGGTGAGTCTCTGATCCACCTCTACGCAGACGACACCATTCTGTATACTTCCGGCCCTTCTTTGGACACTGTGTTAACAACCCTCCAGGCAAGCTTCAATGCCATACAACTCTCCTTCCGTGGCCTCCAATTGCTCTTAAATACAAGTAAAACTAAATGCATGCTCTTCAACCGATCACTACCTGCACCTACCCGCCTGTCCAACATCACTACTCTGGACGGCTCTGACTTAGAATACGTGGACAACTACAAATACTTAGGTGTCTGGTTAGACTGTAAACTCTCCTTCCAGACCCATATCAAACATCTCCAATCCAAAGTTAAATCTAGAATTGGCTTCCTATTTCGCAACAAAGCATCCTTCACTCATGCTGCCAAACATACCCTTGTAAAACTGACCATCCTACCAATCCTCGACTTTGGCGATGTAATTTACAAAATAGCCTCCAATACCCTACTCAACAAACTGGATGCAGTCTATCACAGTGCAATCCGTTTTGTCACCAAAGCCCCATATACTACCCACCATTGCGACCTGTACGCTCTCGTTGGCTGGCCCTCGCTTCATACTCGTCGCCAAACCCACTGGCTCCATGTCATCTACAAGACCCTGCTAGGTAAAGTCCCCCCTTATCTCAGCTCGCTGGTCACCATAGCATCTCCCACCTGTAGCACACGCTCCAGCAGGTATATCTCTCTAGTCACCCCCAAAACCAATTCTTTCTTTGGCCGTCTCTCTTTCCAGTTCTCTGCTGCCAATGACTGGAACGAACTACAAAAATCTCTGAAACTGGAAACACTTATCTCCCTCACTAGCTTTAAGCACCAACTGTCAGAGCAGCTCACATATTACTGCACCTGTACATAGCCCACCTATAATTTAGCCCTATCAACTACCTCTTTCCCAACTGTATTTAATTTATTTATTTATTTTGCTCCTTTGCACCCCATTATTTTTATTTCTACTTTGCACATTCTTCCATTGCAAAACTACCATTCCAGTGTTTTACTTGCTATATTGTATTTACCTTGCCACCAAGGCCTTTTTTTGCCTTTACCTCCCTTCTCACCTCATTTGCTCACATTGTATATAGACTTGTTTATACTTTATTATTGACTGTATGTTTGTTTTACTCCATGTGTAACTCTGTGTTGTTGTATCTGTCGAACTGCTTTGCTTCATCTTGGCCAGGTCGCAATTGTAAATGAGAACTTGTTCTCAACTTGCCTACCTGGTTAAATAAAGGTAAATAAATAAATAAACACCATTGTGCCCACGAAGCTCATCACTAAGCTAAGGACTCTGGGACAAAACACCTCCTCTGCAACTAGATCCTGGACTTCCTTACGGGCCGCCCCCAGGTGGTAATGGTAGGCAACAACACGTCTGCCACGCTGATCCTTAACACTGAGGCATCTCAGTGGTGTGTCCTTAGTCCCTTCCTGTACTCCTTGTTCACCCACTACTGGGTGGCCAAACACGAACACCATCATTAAGTTTGCAGATGACACAACAGTGTTAGGACTGATCACCGATAACGATGAGACGGCCTATGGGGAAGAGGTCAGAGAACTGGCAGTGTGGTGCCAGGACAACAACCTCTCCCTCAATGTGAACAAGACAAAGGAGATGATCGTGAACTACAGGAAAAGGAGGGTCAAACAGGCCCCCATTAACATACTTATTATTGTATTGTTTTGCTTTAGTCTATTAGGTAAATGTTTTCTTAATTCTTAACTCTTCTTGAGCTGCACTGTGGTTAGGGGCTTGTAAGTAAGCATTTCACGGTAAGGTCTACCCTTGTTGTATTCGGCGCATGTGACAAAGTTTGATTTGATTTGACATCACGTCCCAAGAACGTCCTATAAAACGGCATATCAGAGAAAGGAGCAAGGGAGGAAAACAGTGTCATCTTTTTTTATGGCTACATGTTTTTGTGTTCTTGTAGCTCTTAATGAATATAAATAGAGTATGAATATCCTTAGTTGTTGTTACCCATTAGTGGGATAACCATGACCTCTGAATCACTGTCAGTCATTTTGAGGCTTTAATGTGTCTAACCCCTTGTCATTTTCTAGCCTAGATTTTTTAGCAAGACTTTTGGAATCAATGGCTGCATTTAGCAGTGTCATGGAGCAATGTACTGTGTTTGTGTAAACATCGAGCACACATTTATGACCCTCTGTACCTTGTTATTTATAATGAGTAACTCAACAGCTTCTAATAATTTTCAAGTCAGATTTTCCAATCTGATACTGTACACACATTGTAATAACAACCAATGTGATACCATAAATCCATTCCATAGTTCATTGCATTCTCTGGTAATATGTTTTCAGTTAAGAAATCTCTCTTCCTTTCAGTTCCTTAATTAATATTAACAAATATTCATCAGAGTTCAAATCTTCAACATCTCCAGTTGTATATTCAAAGTGAAACATTAACACATTTCTCATGACCAGTAATCTATAATCTGTGAGTTGACAATTTCCTTTAATTGCTGCAACATTATGACCATTGGGCACAATAAGGGCTTTATTCTGATTACTTTGGTGTTTGTCATAAAATGTATTGTATTTTCACTTGAGTATTGAGTTTATTGTGTACACATGTGGGGCTGTATGTATACATGACTTAAAACACCATGAGGCTATTGCTTTATAGGCTATTTATTCTTCAGTACAATTGCAAACAGAAACTACACATTTGGCTTTGTTCCACTGCAGTTACTGAGGTTTTTCTTGGTATTCTATCAGGCTCTGAGTTCGGGCCATCCTGATCATGTCACACACCAAGAGAAAGCCAGTGATCCAGTTATCACCAGGATAAATACGGCACAATCCCACAAAAAGATTACAGTTAAAATCGCATTGAACCATAAATACCCAGATAATGTTAAGAAAGATAGCAAATGATGTAATGATAGTCATACAAAAGGCAAATATTACATTACAATACAACATTCAAAACATGAAAACAACAAAAAAAACTAAAACATTAAGATGCACTATGCAGAAATCGCTCCGCCCATTTCCTGGTTGCTTAAATTTGAATAGTTTGCCTAATTTCAGTTTATGTGACAAAACAAGCAAGTATAATGTAGAGAATCATTGTAGCATCTAAAGCGTTGTGAAATATCTGTTCAATTAACGAAAAAATATATATTTTCAGCTGTTTGAAGCTGGTGTACAAAACCTAAAGTAATCTATGCAAAAACAAGAAAATAGTGCACATAGAACAGCTCTACCATTTTTTAGATTTGCGTTCAATGAGAATGACAGATCTATAAAACATGATATAGAATGTCTATGTGAATTTGGTCGGGTTGCAGAACAAGTTACATATTGCAGCTTTAAAAACAGTTGGAATGTAGTTAGAACTCTCAAGCTGTTTCCATTACACAGAAAAAATAACAATACATTTGGATAAACACATTTAGATTTTAGTGCACTTTGCTTTTGCATTACCAATATGGTTATAGTTCTATAGTTTAATGACACACAAAGGCAGAGTGTCATCATTTTAGGGGTCATAGGTCGGATCAGTGGTCATGGTTGATATGAATAAAATTCCTTCCTAACAAGATAAAACATCAATGCATTATCACTTACTGTATATACCTACAAATTATTTGCCTGGACACTAAAACATTAAAGCAATTCTTCTCAGATTTACTGTTTGTGTAGACTTCTCTTTGCCTTTGTAGGGCAGTATTGCTCTAGCCTCTGTAGTCAAGATGTTTCTTCCTCGTTCCACCGCTCAAACCTTTCTACCTCCATTATTCCTCAACTCCCAAATGTTTTGATTCTGTTCAATTTGTTGTAGCTCATGTATGTGCTAATGTAATTCAGCATTTACCTGTCATAATACACATGAAACAAAATAAAATAAACCATTATCAATGGTAATAAAACCAAATGCTGCGTATTCATTATTACTGTTTTGTCAGCATTTGTGTTTCAGAGTGCATCTGTGTTTCAGAGTGCATCTGTGTTTCAGAGTGCATCTGTGTTTCAGAGTGCATCTGTGTTTTACCTTGATCTCAATTGCTGTGTGCACATAGCCGTGGGAAGTAGGGGTGCTGTGAGTGCTGCAGCACCCCCTGAAATATGTATTTATTTATAGATAAACATCTTTTTATTTTAGTGGTATTTATATTTCACAAAGTGGTGCACTAGGCCTTTAATATTCCTGTATTAGCGGCCCGTTATTGCCATCGGTAACGAGTGCAACAACCAAACAATTTGAACCCCCATCAACAAATAGTTGCATTGATCAAATAAAAGCTATGATGTTGGTCCATTTTGTCATGCTTGATTATTAATTTCACCAATCCCAATTTGTATTCATTTTTTTATTTAGGAACACAGCCAGGGTCTTAACTTACTGTTGAGCGTTAGAATAGTACAATAAACAAAGTGCAATTTAGAAATGTGTGCATCTGTGTAACGTATACACTGGTGTAACGGATGTGAAATAGCTAGCTAGTTAGCGGTGGTGCGCACTAAACAGCGTTTCAATCGGTGACGTCACTGGCTCTGAGACCTTGAAGGAGTGGTTCCCCTTGCTCTGCAAGGGCCGCGGCTTTTGTGGAGCGATGGGTAACGATGCTTCGTGGGTGACTGTTGTTGATGTGTGCAGAGATGTGTGGTTCGCGCCCGGGTATGGGTGAGGGGACGGTCTAAAGTTATACTGTTACACTGGGAGTTGGAAAGCAAGTGCAGTTGGTGAGTTTAATAATAAACGGAACAATATAACTAACCGGCGACGTCAAACGCCAGAGGGGAGGAGCGGGAGTAGACGTGAAAATCAGCAGTTTTTTTCATTATGTCCGTCACTGACAGTCACTCAATTAGGATGTCAACTTAGCCATGTCAGCAATTTTTTACAAAATGTTATTGTTAAATTAGCTGGTTAAACTAATTAGACTTGTAGTACTCATGGCCGGATACCGACCGGACACTCAGGACATGTGCCCAGGAGCCCTGACCTCCACCGGGCCCTATTGATTTTGTTAGTCACTGTCACTCAGATATCATTAACATGGCATAAATTTGGGCAAAATGTGTAGAATTGCAGGAAATGTACTTTAAAACGTACATGTTTCTCTTCGCCGTCAAGAGGGCTGCTACGAAATAGTTTTGCCCGCTAAGTTAGGAGGCCGCCTACCAAATCTCACTTAAGGCCTCCCAAAAAGGCTAGGGCTGACCCTGAGTGCCCTTCTTTATGAGCCATTTTAAAAGCTCCTTGGTCTTTGTGGTTTAATCTGGGATAGAAGTGCAGGTGTAAATTAAAATGCACACCATATCAGAGAAAGCCTAAGAGTTGTTGGTTTAGGCTGAGTGCTATTCTAAACAGAGTAGCCAAGACTTAGTTGTTAAATCAAAACAATCAGTCATTCAATTAATTGATATCAAACTTTAATTTCACAATTTGTTTTCACATTGTATTCACAATATTTAACATTTGAGTAAATAGGAGTACATACAGCTTGTCATCTGATTCATAAAAGGGTCAATCTGCAATTGCCACATCGATTTGTTTTCCTTTTAAATTAATGATATATATATATCCTAATGTTTATTGAAGAATATAACTTATAGATGGCTCATTATCAGTTCAACTGTCGTACCCCATCAGAAACAAAGATTTAATCTTGTTTCACTCCAATGTTTGTAAACACTGTAAATGTAAAAAAGTTATCCTTGTATCCATAAATTAATTTGTGAGTGGTTACATTTCTCCAGCAACATCACTCAGCTTTTTACCAAAACAGTGGCGGGGTACCCCTTTAGTTATGGTTTGACCTGCAGATTGACCTTTTAATGATGAACAATGTTTATTGTATAAAGGACTGAACGTTTATGTTTCATATCAGTTGTCATATAAAGAAGTGTCCTCTGATAGAGAAGTTGTGGGCACAGTTATGTTTTGATCATCATTCCCATTGTTAAGTATGTCTTGAAACTCAACTACTCTTTGCAGGAGCTCAGGATGGAATAAGAAGTCATATGTTTTTAACTCTGCCTGTTCCCTTGGGATGTTTTGCTGTTGAATCTTTCTCTCTGCCTCCTGATACATTTCATCAGTGTAGTGTCCTCCTCCATTTGCTGCCAACATGTCATCAACCTTCTTGATCAGATCAACAACTTGACTTCTGTCCTTTTCTTTTTTGTTGAAAACATGGAATCTGCTGCCACAACGTTGAATCACTTCTCTGAGCTTGACATGACCATTACGTACATAGTCTTGTATTGATCGATCGTTAAGGTCATCACCACGAGTAAACAATACAATCATATATTTCGAAGCCTCTTCTCCAAAAAGTCTTTCCAGGGCCGCCACAGAATTCTGTTCTTCTTTAGTGAATCTGCCCACTGCGATCACCAGCAGGAAGACATGAGGACCAGGGGAGGAGACCTGAATACATTTGACAATCTCGTTTTTTATATCCTCAGAAGTTCTCTCTGTATCTAGAATCCCTGGTGTGTCCACCACCTGTATCATTCTATTTTCTTTAATTTCACCCTTTTCACAAGTGCCAGTCACAGAGATAGCACTGACACTAGATTTAAATGAGTTGTTCCCCAGAATGGTGTTTCCTACAGCACTTTTGCCTACTCCAGTTTTTCCAATTAGCACAATTCTCAGGTCAGGGCCTGCAAATACAATAACATATCATATAATATAACTCTTCATGCACTCGACAACAAGGCAGTGTGAAATCAAAGAAGCTGACATGTAATTGACATATCATTACACAAGGATATTGTTATTGTGTGATAACAGATATGTATATAGTGTGTTCAACATGTTAAACATGGACCTATGCATCATTTGGCTAATTTCAGTGTTTCAAAAATGTTTCTCAAATGGAAAAAGCTGGGATAATGAATATAAGAACACTCAATGTCTTTTATATCTACAAAATAAAATTAAAATTATACAAAATTACGAATATGCACATAGTTGCATATAGGCTTTTCTTGCAGTAATAACACTTGACAGTTCATATTTTATATTTTTCAAGCAGGCAGCATATTTTAGTGTCTGTAAAATATGTTTTGTGAAATATTTATAGGGTTTAACAACGAACAATTATTATTCAGAAATAAATAGCACTGTAAGATACAGCAATCATTCCATGGTTCCTTATTCATTCAATTTTACAGTAAATACCAGTTGAATTATCATTCTCACCTGCAGGAACAGAGGGTGCAGGAACACGGGGTCCCGGATGACGGGGTGCAGGAGTAGAAAATAAACCACCCATTGTGTCTTGAGTCAATTGAAAATGTATTCAAAGAAATTCAGTGATTCAGTGTTTTTCCTATTTTATCTCCCAAGCTGTCTCTTTAAGAACCACCCACTCAGTATAAGATGAAAAGGCAAAACTCCTTGTCTCTCTTAGACGTGTACAGACCAAACATTGAAGACCTCCCCTTTCCTTTATTCTTGACATGGAATGCGTCATGTCTCAAAGTAAGTTTGACTTCTTTCTTTCTTGTATATTTCGTTTGTATTAATACTATTTCCACATGAGTCGGTTTTCCTAATTCTCACACGAGTTCAGAGAACAAGTATCATTAATGAGGTGTCAACTTGGCAAACACATAATCCTGTAATTTATTTTTACTATGAACTGTCAATCAGTGTATGTTTCAACATTTTCTTGTCGAAATGTTAACATTAAATAAGCTGTGCAATACATTTGTTAGAATGAACACCTTTAAAGCTACAGTCTGAATGTGGTACAATGCTAATGTAAACAAACTGTATAGCTTCAAAATATGGTTCAAACTATAATTTGATCTCATGGATGGTCAAATTATATCACAATCTATTCTCTTGCATCCAAATCAGAGTTTTGTTAGATTGTGGATACAAATAATCACATGGTTATAGATATCGGGAAAGTGGTAGGCTATCTGATAATGTTTGAAACCCATTTCAAATGAGAATGTTCTGACGTTATGATTTCAACTAGGTGCTGCGGAAAGTAAATATAGGTCTACCATTGTTCTGTTGGGAAAGAAAGGATCCCAGAAGAATTTAGTAGGAAACAATATACTAAAAAGTGAAGATTTGTGACATTCTACTCAAAGTGATGCAATGATCGCAAACAATTAAAGTACCGAGCTGTTGTGGAAAGAAGACTTAACTATGGAAAATAAAATGTAAGACCAAATTGCACATACCTGAATTATCTTTGTTTTCTAACCTTATCAAGAGATCAAATAACCTTACTTGTTATGCTAACATGCTTAATATCCAAACTGCGTCAAGTAAATGCTGGCGGCCATCAAGAACCAGAGAATGCTCACGGCCACCAAGGAAAAGAGAATGCTGATGGCCAGTCGGGGACCAGAGCATGCTGACGGCCACCAAGGCCCAAAGCATGCTGACGGCCACCAAGGCCCAAAGCATGCTGACGGCCACCAAGGCCACGATGGACCAATACATGCTGATGGCCATCAAGGAAAAGAGAATGCTGACGGCCATGAAGGACCGTCGCATGCTGATGGCCATCAAGGACCGGAGCATGCTGACGCTGACCAAGGCCACCAAGGACCGGAGCATGGTGACGACAACCAAGGCCACCAAGGACCATCGTATGCTGATGGCCACCAAGGATCAGAACATGCTGACAGGAACCAAGAATCAGCTCACCAAGCCCTGGAGCATGCTGAAGACGACCAAGGCCACCAAGGACAAGCGCATGCTTACAGCCACCAAGGACCAGCGCATGCTGATGGACACCAAGGACCAGCGCATGCTGACGTCCACCAAGGCCATGATGGACCAATGCATGCTGATGGCCACTAAGGACCACAGCATGTTGATGGCCACTAAGGACCACAGCATGTTGATGGCCACCAAGGACCAAAGCATGCTGACGGCCACCAAGGACAAAATAATGCTGACGGACACCAAGGACAAGAACATGCTGACAGCCACCATACTGATGGCCAAAAAGGTCACCAAGGACCTGAGCATGGTGACAATCACCAAGGCCACAAAGGACCATCGCATACTGATGGCCACCAAGGAACAGGGCATGATGACGGCCACCAAGGCCAAAAAGGACTAGAGCATGCTGACGGCCACCAGGGACCACAGCATGCTGATGGACCTCAAGGACCACAGCATGCTGACGGACACCAAGGACAAGAACATGCTGACAGTCACCATACTGACGGCCAAAATAGCCACCAAGGACCAGTGCATGATGACGGCCACCAAGGACCAGAGCATGCTGATGTCCACCAAGGCCCAAAGCATATTGATGGCCACCATGTACCAAAGTATGCTGACGGCCACCAAGGCCCAATGCATGGTGACGGCCACCAAGGACCAGCAAATTCTGACAGTCACCAACAACCAGAGCATGCTGACGGCCAACAAGGACAAGAGCATGCTGATGGCCAAAAAGGCCACCAAGTACAGTGCATTCTGACTGCCACCAAGGATCAGAGCATGCTGACATCCGCCAAGAACCAAAGCATGCTGACGTCCACCAAGGCCCAAAGCATATTGATGGCCACCATGTACCAAAGTATGCTGACGGCCACCAAGGCCCAATGCATGGTGACGGCCACCAAGGACCAGCAAATTCTGACAGTCACCAACAACCAGAGCATGCTGACGGCCAACAAGGACAAGAGCATGCTGATGGCCAAAAAGGCCACCAAGTACAGTGCATTCTGACTGCCACCAAGGATCAGAGCATGCTGACATCCGCCAAGAACCAAAGCATGCTGACGTCCACCAAGGCCACGATGGACCAGAGCATGCTGATGGACATCAAGGAAAAGAGAATGCTGACGGCCACCAAGGACCAGAGCATGCTGACAACCATCAAGTCCAAAAGCATGCTGACGTCCACCAAGGCCACGATGGACCAATGCATGCTGATGGACATCAAGGAAAAGAGAATGCTGACGGCCATGAAGGACCATCGCATGCTGATGGCCACCAAGGATCAGAGAATGCAGATAGCCAGCAAGAATCAGCGTATGCTGATGGCCACCAAGGACCGGAGCATGCTGACGGCCACCAAGGCCTAGAGCATGGTGACGACCACCAAGGCCACAAAGGACCAGAGCATGCTGATGTCCACCAAGGCCCAAAGCATATTGATGGCCACCATGGACCAAAGTATGCTGACGGCCACCAAGGCCCAATGCATGGTGATGGCCACCAAGGACCAAAGTATGCTGATGGGCCCAAGGCCTAAAGCATTGTGACGGCCATCAAGGACCAGCAAATTCTGACAGTCACCAACAACCAGAGCATGCTGACGGCCAACAAGGACAAGAACATGCTGATGGCCAAAAAGGCCACCAAGTACCAGTGCATTCTGACTGCCACCAAGGATCAGAGCATGCTGACATCCGCCAAGAACCAAAGCATGCTGACGTCCACCAAGGCCCCGATGGACCAGAGCATGCTGATGGACATCAAGGAAAAGAGAATGCTGATAGCCAGCAAGAATCAGAGTATGCTGATGGCCACCAAGGACCGGAGCATGGTGACGACCACCAAGGCCACAAAGGACCATCGTATACTGATGTCCACCAAGGATCAGAACATGTTGACGGCCACCAAGAATCAGAACATGCTGACAGCCACCAAAAATCAGCTCACCAAGGCCTGGAGCATGCTGACGACGACCAAGGCCATCAAGGACAAGCGCATGCTTACAGCCACCAAGGACCAGCGCATGCTGATGGACACCAAGGACAAAAGAATGCTGACGGCCACCAAGGACACGAACATGCTGACAGCCACCATACTGACGGCAAAAAAGGCCACCAAGGACCTGAGCATGGTGACGACCACCAAGGCCACAAAGGATCATCGCATACTGATGGCCACCAAGGAACAGGGCATGCTGACGGCCACCAAGGACCAGCCCATGGTGACGTCCACCAAGGAACAGCGCATGCTGACGGTCACCAAGATCCAGAGCATGCTGACGGCCAAAAAGGCCACCAAAAAACAGCGTACGCTGAGGGCCACCAAGGAACAGGGCATGCCGGCGGCCACCAAGGACCAGCGCATGCTGACGGCCACCAAGGAACAGAGCATGTTGACGGCCACCAAGGGAAAAAAGCATGCTGATGGCAACCAAGGTCCAGTGCATGCTGATGGAAAAAAAAGCTACCAAGGACCAAAGCATACTGACGGCCACCAAGGAACAGAGCATGCTGATGGCCACCAAGAAACATAGCATGCTGACGGACAGCAAGAAAAGAGCATCCTGACAGGCGAAAAGGCCACCAAGAACCAGGGCATGCTGTCAGCCACCAATGCCACAAAGGATTAGAGCATACTGACGGCCAGCAAGGACCACAGCGTGCTGGCGGACACCAAGGGCCTGATCATGGTGATGGCCACAAAGGACCAGCGCATGGTGATGGCCACCAAGGACCAGCGCATGGTGATGACCACCAAGGACCAGCGCATGGTGAAGGCCACCAAGGACCAGCGCATAGTGACGGCCACCAAGGACCAGCGCATGCTTACTGCCACCAAAAACCATAGCATGCTGATGGACACCAAGGACAAGAACATGCTGACAGCCACCATACTGATGGCCAAAAAGGACACCAAGGACCGGAACATGGTGACTACCACCAAGGCCACAAAGGATCATCGCATACTGATGGCCACCAAGGATGAGGGCATGCTGACGGCCACTATACTGATGGCCAAAAAGGACACCAAGGACCAGAGCATGCTGACAGCCATCATACTGATGGCTAAAAATTCCACCAAGGACCGGAGCATGGTGACGACCACCAAGGCCACAAAGGACCATCGTATACTGATGGCCACCAAGGATCAGAACATGTTGACAGCCACCAAGAATCAGAACATGCTGACAGCCACCAAAAATCGGCTCACCAAGGCCTGGAGCATGCTGACGACGACCAAGGCCATCAAGGACAAGCGCATGCTTACAGCCACCAAGGACCAGCGCATGCTGATGGATACCAAGGACAAAAGAATGCTGACGGCCACCAAGGACAAGAACATGCTGACAGCCACCATACTGACGGCAAAAAAAGGCCACCAAGGACCTGAGCATGGTGACGACCACCAAGGCCACAAAGGATCATCGCATACTGATGGCCACCAAGGAACAGGGCATGCTGACGGCCACCAAGGACCAGCGCATGGTGACGTCCACCAAGGAACAGCGCATGCTGACGGTCACCAAGAACCAGAGCATGCTGACGGCCACCAAGGAACAGAGCATGTTGACGGCCACCAAGGGAAAAAAGCATGCTGATGGCAACCAAGGTCCAGTGCATGCTGATGGAAAAAAAAGCTACCAAGGACCAAAGCATACTGACGGCCACCAAGGAACAGAGCATGCTGATGGCCACCAAGAAACATAGCATGCTGACGGACAGCAAGAAAAGAGCATCCTGACAGGCGAAAAGGCCACCAAGAACCAGGGCATGCTGTCGGCCACCAATGCCACAAAGGATTAGAGCATACTGACGGCCAGCAAGGACCACAGCGTGCTGGTGGACACCAAGGGCCTGATCATGGTGATGGCCACAAAGGACCAGCGCATGGTGATGACCACCAAGGACCAGCGCATGGTGATGGCCACCAAGGACCAGCGCATAGTGACGGCCACCAAGGACCAGCGCATGCTCACTGCCACCAAAAACCATAGCATGCTGATGGACACCAAGGACCAGAACATGCTGACAGCCACCATACTGATGGCCAAAAAGGACACCAAGGACCGGAACATGGTGACTACCACCAAGGCCACAAAGGATCATCGCATACTGATGGCCACCAAGGAAGAGGGCATGCTGACGGCCACTATACTGATGGCCAAAAAGGACACCAAGGACCAGAGCATGCTGACAGCCACCATACTGATGGCTAAAAATTCCACCAAGGACCAGTGCATGCTGACGTCCACCAAGGACCAGAGCATGCTGACGTCCACCAAGGCCCGAAGCATGGTGATGGCCACCAAGGACCAGCAAATACTGAAAGCCACCAACAACCAGAGCATGCTGACGGCCACCAAGGACAAGAGCATTCTGACTGCCACCAAGGATCAGAGCATTCTGACGTCCACCCAGGCCACGATGGATCAGTGCATGCTGACGTCCACCAAGGACCAAAGTATACTGACGGCCACCTAGGACCGGAGCATGGTGACGACCACCAAGGCCACAAAGGACCAGCGCATGCTGATGGCCACCAAGGATCATTGCATGCTGACAGCCACCAAGAATCAGCTCACCAAGGACCGGAGCATGCTGACGACGACCAAGGCCACCAAGGACCAGCGCATGCTAACAGCCACCAAGGACCAGCACATGCTAACAGCCACCAAGGACCAGCACATGCTGACGGACACCAAGACCCAAGGCGTGCTGACGTCCACCAAAGACCAAAGTTTGCTGATGGACACCAAGGACAAGAGAATGCTGACAGTCACCATACTGACGGCCAAAAAGGCCACCAAGGACCTGAGCATGCAGACGTCCACCAAGGACCAGTGCATGCGGATGGCCTCCAAGGACCAGCTCATGTTGCCGGTCAACAAGCACCAGAGCAAAGAGGGATCTTGAGATAGGGTTGGATTGTTTTTAGATCGTCATACCTTTAATCCTATCTGATGTCATACCCCGGTTCGCTATTATCCCAGTCACATTACAGTACGTTATAATAATTTCTCTATCTTGCGTTTGAACTGATATTTAAAAGTGCTATTTATTATTTTTATAATTTTCATGTGAAACAGACAAAAACATGTTTGAAACTGTCATTTTGATCTCACGAATGGTCAGTCATTGCTACCATACTGTAACTCCATACTGTAACTGTCCATGAATTTGAATTTGAGAGTGGTTCCATTTCTCCAGCCCCATCCCTTAGCTGTTTACCAAAAAGAGTGGCTGGGCACCCACTTTGTTTGTCGAATCCCAAATGAACCTTTTACAGGCAAGACCATTTCATATAGAGTTGATTGCATGTTAATAATAAGGTAATCTCACAGTAGTTATAGTAATGTATTGCTCTTGCTTGTACCCCTCATTGTAATAGCAGGTCTGGATCCAGGGAATCGGGCGTTGTCTAATCCTGTGCAAACTCAAATGAGTAAGTAATTAAAAGTAATATTTCACCATTCATTTCTCCACTAGTAACAAGAATCATCCTTGAGAAGCCATAGAAAGCCATTTGAGAAAGGTTGATGGGAATTGAAGTTCTTCATTACTCCTCCCATTGTTTTTAGGTGGAGGCAACATTTTGAACATCGTGCTGCTGGGACAGACAGGCACTGGAAAGAGTGCGAGTGGCAACATAATCTTGGGACTTGACAACAAAGTCAGGGAATGTTTTCCATCACATGCAAGCTCTATACCTGTAACTACAAAGTGCCAGTGGATAGAGATGAAGGCACTTGGAACAGAAGTTAGGGTAATTGATACCCCAGACTTCTTTGATGAACATATAGAAAAATCAGGCGAACATCTTAAAGAATGCAGATCCCTCTGTCAGACAGGGTTGAGTGTGTACTTACTGGTGATTCAGATTGGCCAATTCACAGAGGGTGAAAGAGGGATATTGAAACAATTGGAAAGTGATTTTGGTGAGAAAATTAGAACCAAAACTATTGTTCTCTTTACTCATGGAGAGGACCTAGATATAGAGATTGGTCAGTTCATCCAGACAGACCCTCATCTTAAAAATATAGTACATCTCTGTGGGGGGAGGCACTGTGTGTTCAGAAAGACTAGCACAGAGTGTCAACAAGTGGTAAATCTGATGAAGGAGATCTCCAAATTCCCAGGCCATGATCAAATGTTCCCAGAGTTACGTTCGCCTCAACAGTTGATGCCTTTAGCCAACTCGAAGAATACTAAATTGGATTGCATAGTCATATGATACCCTTTTTAGTACTAAGTATTGAGTTTATTCTTGTTAGAACCAAGTAGTGAGTTTATTTGTTATAATTAATTGGTATTAGATTTAAAAGGTGATTGAATTGCTCCTGAACTGTAATATTGCACTTCTTTTGAATAAATATTTCTTTAATGTATAAGTGAATAAGTTGGTTTACTTTTAAGTAAACATTTTGACAAATAAAGTGGCTTGTTAAACTGTGGCCAATGGGAGGGGGGCCTGGGGAAAAAGAGAGGGAGAGAGACATTGAGAAAAGGATGGACATTACATTATGACCGTTGCTGAAGAAAATAAAAATTATGAAATAAGACAATAAAAATAGAACAAATCCCATACCTATCAAATTATGAAGGGAAATACCAATTTTATTTGATTAGAGAGTTGTTATAATTTTGTTAAGAAAGACTTAGTAAAGACTGAAGCTACCATCTCATCGTGGAGGTATTTGACAGCCTTGAGGTGACCTTAGCACCGGGAGAGAATTGTTTGGGAAAGTTTAACGAGTTCATGTTCCCATGGGATATCGGTTACTGCTAAGGAGTTATGTCTGCATTGATAGCTGTGCTTGCTGTAGAGCTTGTGAGGAAACCTGCACGGAACTGCCATACTTCGCTGAAGGAATATCAGGACTTCGGGACTTTATGCGTGTCTTCATTTATTTTTAGCTCCAACGGGTTAAGCAAGCTTGAAATAATTTGGACATGGGTTGTGCACGACTCATTGGGGTCTATTATTTTTATTTTGATGTGGTGTTCTGAAAAGGTAATAATACACATCTTGAACCTTATGTATGTTGCCTTGGTGGAGTCATTTACTGTTTCAATTTAATTTAATGCATGGGTAAGCATATCCTTATACAATAACAAATATCTATAATCATTCTACCTGAAGTTAATACCTTAGTTGTCATCACCCTAGATAGTTCACAATAGGGATTCTTATTGGAGATGTCCTTCTCACCTAAAATCCCATGCTGTTGAGATATTCTATGTATGGTAATATTGTGAGTCAAATTCGAGCCTGATGAGTCACTCAAGACAAAGCAGAAGTAACCCAAGATTATGGTGTGAACAACTGATCTACAATGTTTAATTTCATTGATTTCTGTCATATGAATTTAGCTATTAAAATTGTCTTGTCAGACCATTATTACTGTTCTAGCTGGCTGATATACATTATTAGGTAGGTAATATTAAATGTCGCACAGAGAATTTTCAACCAACCTTTACTTCCTCAATTCCCGACTTGGAAGACAACACATCTTCTAAACGTGTATGTCTTGTTACAGGGGGTTCATTTAAATGTAGAAAATGGTCCATTATTAAAATAAACGTTTTGCTCCATGAAATAATCCAACTATGTGTACTCCGCCATCTTGTCTATTTAAAATCTTCGCATTGGTTTAGACAGGTTAGCTTCATCATGACATGTGGCACTTTGGGGTGGACACCCACCTGTCTCAATCAATGAGAGAAGATTTTAAATAGACTAGATGGCAGAGTACACATTGTTACATTACTTCATGGAGCAAAACATTTATTTTATTTAATAACAGAGCATTTTCTAAATTCAAATGTACTAGACATGGAGGTTTAGAAGACATGTTGTCTTCCAAGTCAGGATTTGAGGAAGTATCACAAAGTAAAGTTTAGTCGAAAATTATCTCTGCTACGCTTAACATTACATATCTATTAACACCTATCAGCCAGTTGGAACAGTAATAATGGTTTGACTAGACTGTTTAATAACTAATATTATACTTTCAGTTATAAACTCAGCAAAAAAAGAAATGTCCCTTTTTCAGGACCCTGTTTTTTCAAAGATAATTCGTAAAAATCCAAATAACTTCACAGATCTTCATTGTAAAGGGCTTTAACACTGTTTTCCATGCTTGTTCAATGAACCATAAACAATTAATTAATATGCACCTGTGGAACGGTGGTTAAGACACTAACAGCTTACAGATGGTAGGCAATTAAGGTCACAGTTATGAGAACTTAGGACACTAAAGAGGCCTTTCTACTGACTCTGAAAAACACCAAAAGAAATATGCAGGCCTGCATATTTGTAGGCCTGTTGTAAGGCTGGTCCTCACCAGACATCACCGGCAACATCTCCTATTGGCACAAACCCACCGTCGCTGGACCATACAGGACTGGCAAAAAGTGCTCTTCACCGACGTTTTGTCTCACCAGAGGTGATGGTCGAAAAACCTGTTTTAAGCAATGAGCCTGACACAACAGATGAGGCTATTTATTCATTATAAGCACAGCAATGCACACATGCAAATGTTTCATTAGCAGGAAAACACCATTATCAAATGTGATTATGCATGCAATGCTTTTATTATAAAGGTGCATTTTTATGGTGAAAACGTGTGACTTGAAATGGTTGCAAGAAAAGCATGCACTGTTTGCCTGAAGCTGATCATCAATACCCAGTGATCAGTGGTGGATAAAGTACCCAATTATCATACTTGAGTAAAAGTAAAGATACCTTAATAGAAAATGACTCAAGTAAAAGTGAAGGTCACCCAGTAAAATACTACTTGAGTAAAAGTCTAAACGTATTTGGTTTTAAATTTACTTAAGTATCAAAAGTAAATGTAATTGCTAAAATATACCTATATCAAATTTCTTACATAAAGCAAACCAAACTGCACCATTTTCTTGTTTTTCAGCCAGGGGCACACTCCAACACTCAGACATCTTTACAAACGAAGCATGTGTGTTTAGTGAGTCCGCCAGATCAGAGGCAGTAGGGATGACCAGGGATGTTCTCTGTTTAGTGAGTCCTCCAGATCAGAGGCAGTAGGGATGACCAGGGATGTTCTCTGTTTAGTGAATCCACCAGATCAGAGGCAGTAGAGAGGACCATGGATGTTCTCTGTTTAGTGAATCCACCAGATCAGAGGCAGTAGGGATGACCAGGGATGTTCTCTGTTTAGTGAGTCCACCAGATCAGAGGCAGTAGGGATGACCAGGGATGTTCTCTGTTTAGTGAGTCCTCCAGATCAGAGGCAGTAGGGACGACCAGGGATGTTCTCTGTTTAGTGAGTCCTCCAGGTCAGAGGCAGTAGGGATGACCAGGGATGTTCTCTGTTTAGTGAGTCCACCAGATCAGAGGCAGTAGGGACGACCAGGGATGTTCTCTGTTTAGTGAGTCCTCCAGGTCAGAGGCAGTAGGGATGACCAGGGATGTTCTCTGTTTAGTGAGTCCACCAGATCAGAGGCATTAGGGATGACCAGGGATGTTCTCTGTTTAGTGAGTCTGCCAGATCAGAGGCAGTAGGGATGACCAGGGATGTTCTCTGTTTAGTGAGTCCTCCAGGTCAGAGACAGTAGGGACGACCAGGGATGTTCTCTGTTTAGTGAGTCCTCCAGATCAGAGGCAGTAGGGACGACCAGGGATGTTCTCTGTTTAGTGAGTCCTCCAGATCAGAGGCAGTAGGGATGATCAGGGATGTTCTCTTGATAAGTGCGTGCTTTGAACCATTTTCCTGTCCTGTTAAGCATTCAAAATGTAACCCAAACTACTTTTGGGTGTCAGGGCAAATGTACGGAGTAAAAAGTACATTATTTTCTTTAGGAATGTAGTAAAGTAAAAGTTAAAGTTAAATATAAATAGTAAATTAAATACAGATACCCCCAAAAATACTTAGGTGCTTTAAAGTATTTTTAGGTAAATCATTTATACCACTGCAAGGGATAATATGTCATTCACAAGGGATAATATGTCATTCACAAGGGATAATATGTCATTCACAAGGGATAATATGTCATTCACAAGGGATAATATGTCATTCACAAGGGATAATATGTCATTCACAAGGGATAATATGTCATTCACAAGGGATAATATGTCATTCACAAGGGATAATATGTCATTCACAAGGGATAATATGTCATTCACAAGGGATAATATGTCATTCACAAGGGATAGTATGTCATTCACAAGGGATAGTATGTCATTCACAAGGGATAATATGTCATTCACAAGGGATAATATGTCATTCACAAGGGATAATATGTCATTCACAAGGGATAATATGTCATTCACAAGGGATAATGTCATTCACAAGGGATAATATGTCATTCACAAGGGATAATATGTCATTCACAAGGGATAATATGTCATTCACAAGGGATAATATGTCATTCACAAGGGATAATATGTCATTCACAAGGGATAATATGTAATTCACAAGGGATAATATGTCATTCACAAGGGATAATATGTCATTCACAAGGGATAATATGTCATTCACAAGGGATAATATGTCATTCACAAGTGATATTCTAATATTGTCACCCATCACACTATTCTTGATTTAATCTTGTCTGTACATATTGTAACGTAGGATGCAGGATGCAGTTAGTGAGTTTAATAACAGCGAACATGGAACGATACAAAACAAGAGCAGCTTCTGACATGGAAACAAACTACTACCTGATGACTGACAACAAAACAGTGGTATATAAAGGGTAGGTAATCAAAGGAGTAATGCTGTCCAGGTATGACTGATGACACACACAGGTGTGTGTAAAGATGGGTGGGCAGGACCCGTGGCTAGTAGACCGGTGACATCGAGCGCTGGAGCAGGGAGTGGATGTGATACATATGCTAAATAATATGTGTGAAATTTGTTATTGATTTAGAATGGGACCATTATCATACACCTGTATCGAAACAGGGACAGTGGGAAAATATACTATCCACTTAAATAGCGACTGGTGGACGCTTTTCCATGGTCCATTTTCATGCCAGCCAGGTAGACTATATCATGGAAATTATCGCTAAGGACTCCAAACTGAAACATATCTTTATGGCGTGTGGGTTTCCTTCAACTGAGACGTTAGGCTGTCCAATGGGTTTCCTTCAACTGAGGCGTTAGGCTGTCCAATGGGTTTCCTTCAACTGAGACGTTAGGCTGTCCAATGGGTTTCCTTCAACTGAGACGTTAGGCTGTCTAATGGGTTTCCTTCAACTGAGACGTTAGGCTGTCCAATGGGTTTCCTTCAACTGAGACGTAAGGCTGTCCAATGGGTTTCCTTCAACTGAGGCGTTAGGCTGTCCAATGGGTTTCCTTCAACTGAGACGTTAGGCTGTCCAATGGGTTTCCTTCAACTGAGACGTTAGGCTGTCCAATGGGTTTCCTTCAACTGAGACGTTAGGCTGTCTAATGGGTTTCCTTCAACTGAGGCGTTAGGCTGTCCAATGGGTTTCCTTCAACTGAGGCGTTAGGCTGTCCAATGGGTTTCCTTCAACTGAGACGTTAGGCTGTCCAATGGGTTTCCTTCAACTGAGACGTTAGGCTGTCTAATGGGTTTCCTTCAACTGAGACGTTAGGCTGTCCAATGGGTTTCCTTCAACTGAGGCGTTAGGCTGTCCAATGGGTTTCCTTCAACTGAGGCATTAGGCTGTCCAATGGGTTTCCTTCAACTGAGACGTTAGGCTGTCCAATGGGTTTCCTTCAACTGAGACGTTAGGCTGTCCAATGGGTTTCCTTCAACTGAGACGTTAGGCTGTCCAATGGGTTTCCTTCAACTGAGGCGTTAGGCTGTCCAATGGGTTTCCTTCAACTGAGGCGTTAGGCTGTCCAATGGGTTTCCTTCAACTGAGACGTTAGGCTGTCCAATGGGTTTCCTTCAACTGAGGCGTTAGGCTGTCCAATGGGTTTCCTTCAACTGAGGCGTTAGGCTGTCCAATGGGTTTCCTTCAACTGAGACGTTAGGCTGTCCAATGGGTTTCCTTCAACTGAGACGTTAGGCTGTCCAATGGGTTTCCTTCAACTGAGACGTAAGGCTGTCCAATGGGTTTCCTTCAACTGAGACGTTAGGCTGTCCAATGGGTTTCCTTCAACTGAGACGTTAGGCTGTCTAATGGGTTTCCTTCAACTGAGACGTTAGGCTGTCCAATGGGTTTCCTTCAACTGAGGCGTTAGGCTGTCCAATGGGTTTCCTTCAACTGAGGCGTTAGGCTGTCCAATGGGTTTCCTTCAACTGAGGCGTTAGGCTGTCCAATGGGTTTCCTTCAACTGAGACGTTAGGCTGTCTAATGGGTTTCCTTCAACTGAGACGTTAGGCTGTCCAATGGGTTTCCTTCAACTGAGACGTTAGGCTGTCCAATGGGTTTCCTTCAACTGAGGCGTTAGGCTGTCTAATGGGTTTCCTTCAACTGAGACGTTAGGCTGTCCAATGGGTTTCCTTCAACTGAGACGTTAGGCTGTCTAATGGGTTTCCTTCAACTGAGGCGTTAGGCTGTCCAATGGGTTTCCTTCAACTGAGGCGTTAGGCTGTCCAATGGGTTTCCTTCAACTGAGACGTTAGGCTGTCCAATGGGTTTCCTTCAACTGAGGCGTTAGGCTGTCTAATGGGTTTCCTTCAACTGAGACGTTAGGCTGTCCAATGGGTTTCCTTCAACTGAGGCGTTAGGCTACCCTGTGGTGGTAAAAAAGGTATATGTCAACTGTGCCATTAGATAATGACTCCATGACACAATATATTAATCTAGTTCTTTTAATTTATGAGATCATATAACATTTAACAAACAAACTGCAGGAAATTACAGTACAATAGTAAACAATAAAACCAACAAGAATGTCAAAGCAACTCAAACCAATGTCCTACTTCATTCTAAAACAGATAAAGAACACACATTAAAAAACAATCTAAATCTGATTAAAGACCTCATATATACTGAGTATATAAAACCCCTTACCCTAAATTTGTCAGGACATGGACTCTACAAGGAGTCAAAGGTGTTCCACAGGGGTGCTAGCCCATTTTGACTCTAATGCTTCCTACAGTTGTGTTCATGGACCATTCTTGATACACACAGGACATGGTTGAGTCTGATAAACCCAGCAGCGTTGCAGTTCTCAATACAAACCGGTCCTCTTGGCAGCTACTACCAGAGCCTGTTCAAGGGCACGTAAATATTTTATCTTACCCATTCACCCTCTGAAAGGCACACACACACACACACACACACACACACACACACACACACACACACACACACACACACACACACACACACACACACACACACACACACACAATATCCATGTCCCAAGGCTTAAAAACTTTTGAACCTATTTCTTCCCTTTCATCTACACTGATGGATTTAACAAGTGACATCAATAAGGGATCATAGCTTTCACCTGGTCAGTCTATGTCAAAGAGAGAGCAGGTTAAGGGATCATAGCTTTCACCTGGTCAGTCTATGCCAAAGAGAGAGCAGGTTAAGGGATCATAGCTTTCACCTGGTCAGTCTATGCCAAAGAGAGAGCAGGTTAAGGGATCATAGCTTTCACCTGGTCAGTCTATGCCAAAGAGAGAGCAGGTTAAGGGATCATAGCTTTCACCTGGTCAGTCTATGCCAAAGAGAGAGCAGGTTAAGGGATCATAGCTTTCACCTGGTCAGTCTATGTCAAAGAGAGAGCAGGTTAAGGGATCATAGCTTTCACCTGGTCAGTCTATGTCAAAGAGAGAGCAGGTTAAGGGATCATAGCATTCACCTGGTCAGTCTGTCAAAGAGAGAGCAGGTTAAGGGATCATAGCATTCACCTGGTCAGTCTATGTCAAAGAGAGAGCAGGTTAAGGGATCATAGCATTCACCTGGTCAGTCTGTGTCAAAGAGAGAGCAGGTTAAGGGATCATAGCTTTCACCTGGTCAGTCTATGTCAAAGAGAGAGCAGGTTAAGGGATCATAGCTTTCACCTGGTCAGTCTATGTCAAAGAGAGAGCAGGTTAAGGGATCATAGCATTCACCTGGTCAGTCTATTTCATGGAGAGAGCAGGTTAAGGGATCATAGCTTTCACCTGGTCAGTCTATGTCAAAGAGAGAGCAGGTTAAGGGATCATAGCATTCACCTGGTCAGTCTGTCAAAGAGAGAGCAGGTTAAGGGATCCTAGCATTCACCTGGTCAGTCTATTTCATGGAGAGAGCAGGTTAAGGGATCATAGCTTTCACCTGGTCAGTCTATGTCAAAGAGAGAGCAGGTTAAGGGATCATAGCATTCACCTGGTCAGTCTATTTCATGGAGAGAGCAGGTTAAGGGATCATAGCTTTCACCTGGTCAGTCTGTGTCAAAGAGAGAGCAGGTTAAGGGATCATAGCTTTCACCTGGTCAGTCTGTCAAAGAGAGAGCAGGTTAAGGGATCATAGCTTTCACCTGGTGAGTCTATGTCAAAGAGAGAGCAGGTTAAGGGATCCTAGCATTCACCTGGTCAGTCTGTCAAAGAGAGAGCAGGTTAAGGGATCCTAGCATTCACCTGGTCAGTCTGTCAAAGAGAGAGCAGGTTAAGGGATCCTAGCATTCACCTGGTCAGTCTATTTCATGGAGAGAGCAGGTTAAGGGATCATAGCTTTCACCTGGTCAGTCTATTTCATGGAGAGAGCAGGTTAAGGGATCATAGCTTTCACCTGGTCAGTCTATGTCAAAGAGAGAGCAGGTTAAGGGATCATAGCTTTCACCTGGTCAGTCTGTCAAAGAGAGAGCAGGTTAAGGGATCATAGCTTTCACCTGGTCAGTCTGTCAAAGAGAGAGCAGGTTAAGGGATCATATCATTCACCTGGTCAGTCTATGTCAAAGAGAGAGCAGGTTAAGGGATCATAGCTTTCACCTGGTCAGTCTATTTCATGGAGAGAGCAGGTTAAGGGATCATAGCATTCACCTGGTCAGTCTATTTCATGGAGAGAGCAGGTTAAGGGATCATAGCATTCACCTGGTCAGTCTATGTCAAAGAGAGAGCAGGTGTTCATAATGTTTTGTACACTCAGTGTATATACTTCATTTCATTAAAACTAAGACAATTAAAAAGTACTGACTGTATTTGTCAACACGACCTGTAGTAATATAAAAACCCAAACTACACTGACCTGACAACCTGTAAAAAACATTTCAGTCTGAGCTAAGTGCATGAAAGTGAGTAAATATACTTCTTTCTAGAACTCCAGAGAAAGTAGAGAGATGTCAATAACCTTTATTGTCACTTTGCCTAATGTTTGGCCCAGGCATGAGTTCAGAGGGTTTGTCTGATTGATAGAATGCAGTTTAGAATACAATATCCTGAGTGTCAGTCTGTTACTGCTCTCTTGACAACTCCTTTTTTTACATACATGACAATGAATGACAAGGGGATGTTCTCAATTGCATATTCCTCGAGTCCTTGTCTCCTTCTCAAAAACCATTGAAGGAGAAGGTCAGAGGGAAGAGAAGGAGACGGGGAGAGTGGGTGCGAGGAGTATGCAATTGAGAATGCAACTCTTCCAGTTTACATGTGAAGTTTAGTGTTTTTTGGCAGGAAATTATTATTTTTGGTAAAAAAAACACTCCAGGTCATGAACTAGATACAGTGCCTTGCGAAAGTATTCGGCCCCCTTGAACTTTGCGACCTTTTGCCACATTTCAGGCTTCAAACATAAAGATATAAAACTGTATTTTTTTGTGAAGAATCAACAACAAGTGGGACACAATCATGAAGTGGAACGACATTTATTGGATATTTCAAACTTTTTTAACAAATCAAAAACTGAAAAATTGGGCTTGCAAAATTATTCAGCCCCTTTACTTTCAGTGCAGCAAACTCTCTCCAGAAGTTCAGTGAGGATCTCTGAATGATCCAATGTTGACCTAAATGACTAATGATGATAAATACAATCCACCTGTGTGTAATCAAGTCTCTGTATAAATGCACCTGCACTGTGATAGTCTCAGAGGTCAGTTAAAAGCGCAGAGAGCATCATGAAGAACAAGGAACACACCAGGCAGGTCCGAGATACTGTTGTGAAGAAGTTTAAAGCCGGATTTGGATACAAAAAGATTTCCCAAGCTTTAAACATCCCAAGGAGCACTGTGCAAGCGATAATATTGAAATGGAAGGAGTATCAGACCACTGCAAATCTACCAAGACCTGGCCGTCCCTCTAAACTTTCAGCTCATACAAGGAGAAGACTGATCAGAGATGCAGCTAAGAGGCCCATGATCACTCTGGATGAACTGCAGAGATCTACAGCTGAGGTGGGAGACTCTGTCCATAGGACAACAATCAGTCGTATATTGCACAAATCTGGCCTTTATGGAAGAGTGGCAAGAAGAAAGCCATTTCTTAAAGATATCCATAAAAAGTGTTGTTTAAAGTTTGCCACAAGCCACCTGGGAGACACACCAAACATGTGGAAGAAGGTGCTCTGGTCAGATGAAACCAAAATTTAACTTTTTGGCAACAATGCAAAATGTTATGTTTGGCGTAAAAGCAACACAGCTGAACACACCATCCCCACTGTCAAACATGGTGGTGGCAGCATCATGGTTTGGGCCTGCTTTTCTTCAGCAGGGACAGGGAAGATGGTTAAAATTGATGGGAAGATGGATGGAGCCAAATACAGGACCATTCTGGAAGAAAACCTGATGGAGTCTGCAAAAGACCTGAGACTGGGACGGAGATTTGTCTTCCAACAAGACAATGATCCAAAACATAAAGCAAAATCTACAATGGAATGGTTCAAAAATAAACATATCCAGGTGTTAGAATGGCCAAGTCAAAGTCCAGACCTGAATCCAATCAAGAATCTGTGGAAAGAACTGGAAACTGCTGTTCACAAATGCTCTCCATCCAACCTCACTGAGCTCGAGCTGTTTTGCAAGGAGGAATGGGAAAAAATGTCAGTCTCTCGATGTGCAAAACTTATAGAGACATACCCCAAGCGACTTACAGCTGTAATCGCAGCAAAAGGTGGCGCTACAAAGTATTAACTTAAGGGGGCTGAATAATTTTGCACGCCCAATTTTTCAGTTTTTGATTTGTTAAAAAAGTTTGAAATATCCAATAAATGTCGTTCCACTTCATGATTGTGTCCCACTTGTTGTTGATTCTTCACAAAAAAATACAGTTTTATATCTTTATGTTTGAAGCCTGAAATGTGGCAAAAGGTCGCAAAGTTCAAGGGGGCCGAATACTTTCGCAAGGCACTGTAGAAAGGATGTAGAAATTATAATGGACCTATGTATTTTAAAATATCTGCACTTTTTCTGGCCCAGAAATGGATTTGGACAAACAAATCAATCCCCAAAAAATCTGTTTGGCCCTCAAGCAAAAAAGTTTGCCCATGCCTACTTTAGAACACATTCTACAGTTAAGAATGGATCTCTGTGACTTTAGAACACATTCTAGAGTTTAGAATGTATTTCTGTGACTTTAGAACACATTCTAGAGTTTAGAATGTATTTCTGTAGATGCGGTCCTGTTCCATCTGAGACTTGGCCTTCTTCTTGAGCAGCAGGATGTGTTCAGAAAACTCCCTCACAGCCCCCAGGCCTGCTGCACTGTGGCAGGAGTATTTAGCAGCGTTGATCGCCACCACTGGGGCGTCCCGGGGAACTGCACTCAGCCCAGCCAGGTTCAGACAGTCAACATCTGGTGCATCATTACCTGTAGGAGGGAGAGATGGAGGGATGAAATGGAGGTGTGAGATTCATTTGTATTTTATTTTAAATCTATTTAAGTGTCCATACGGTGGTTATGGAAGTATTTTAAGAATGAGCTGATCTTGGACTACAGGAAAAGGTGGCCCAAACAGGCCCCCATTAAGAAGATTTATCATGGGTCCCCAGATCCTCAAAAAGTTCTACAGCTGCACCATCGAGAGCATCGTGACCGGTTAATCACCGCCTGGTATGGCACCTGCTCAGCATCTGAACGTAAAGTGCTACAGAGGGTAGTGCATACGGCCCAGTACATCACTGGGCCCAAGCTTCCTGCCATCCAGGACCTATATACTAGAGGAAAGAGGGAGGGCAAAAAATTGTCGATGACTCCAGTTACCCAAGTCATAGACTGTTCTCTCTGCTACCGCACGGCAAGTGATACCGGAGCACCAAGTCTAGGACCAAAAGGCTCCTTAACAGCTTCCACCCCAAAGCTATAAGACTGCTGAACAATTCATCTATTTACATTGACACCCCAAACAACATCAATACTGATACAGGGAACACACAGGGAAGTAGACAGAAAAAAGGGAAGGCAATCAACAAATTAAAGGAGTCCAGGTGAGTCCAAGGATGCACTGCTGCGCATGATGGTGACCGGTGATGAAACGCAGGTGTGTGTAACGATGGTGACAGGTGTGCAAAATGAAGGCAGTCTGGCGCCCGAGAGGGAGAGCGGGAGCAGGCAAGTTATTTAATCAGTGAAGAACTTACAATCACTTCCTGGCAAGAGATAACGGAGGGATGAGAGGAGATAGATGGAGAGAGATGAAGGGTTGAGAAGAGAGAGAAATGACCACTGTAGCCAGGTTTTGTTTCACAAGTGTCATTTCGCAATGAATTTGTCTACTTTCAACTTATTTTTTTTTGATAACCTGATTGGAATACGTTTTATTTAGGAGGAATAGGCCTGAGTTCTAGAGACCTACAGAGCTGCGTTGTGTGGATGTCACGCCGCCGTCTGGCAGCGGGTGGGGGACAGTACTTATCGAAGGTAAATCTGAACCACTTTCAGTTCAACTCTTTTATGCCTGAATGTACGCAAAAATGAAGAGAATTCAATGTTTAGACTTAATGCATCATAAAAATATTGATATTGCATTTATCCATGAATCTCATTTGCGAGTAGGGAATATTCATTGCTTACAGGACAAGGTGTATAACGTTGCTGCTTCGACTAGTGGAGCCTCTAAGTCCAAAGGCGTTGTTATTTTGATTAAAACGAATTTAACTTTAGTTATCGAAAAGACTAGCAAGGATACTACCAGCCGCTTAGCTTCCATTTACACGTCTATGGCAAGAAAGTAGCATTTGTGTCCATCTCTGCACCCGCTGTTTATGAGGACAGCTTTTTCGCTGGGCTTACCAATAAAATGTTATCACTTTAAGAGTATGAATTGGTCATAGGGGCAGATATGAATGCAGCTTTCGATCTCAACCTTGATAGATCCACACATTAGTGTGGATGACAAAAGCATCATTAGTGTTGAATGGAATGACGGAACATCTCAGTATCTCTGTGTGGTGAGTTCAGAATCCGGGCATCAAAGATTATACCTGTTCTTCTGCATATCACAAATCATACTCTGGAATTGATTGTTTTCTATTCTCTAAGTATGTGTGTCATGCCAATATAAATATTGCCTGCGATGCTTTCAGATCAGGATCCCCTGGTTACCCAAGTGGATATGAGCTTTAAGGTAAATAAAAACAAAACATTGGCATTTTAATATGACCCTTCTTCAAAACTAATTGTTCGTGGCTGAATTTCAATTTGCATTCTTAGAAAAAAACACAAGGACTCTGCAGAGGACCCCAGGTTTACATTGATGGCTACTAAAGGGTTTATCACAGACTTTACATCTTACGCATCTCACCTCAATAAAGCTCGGAAATCACAGAATCAAGTTATTGGAGAAAACATTTAAAATCACTTCAACAAAACCTGAAAAGGAATTACTCAAATAATGTCAGCAATGATTTGAGGGTGGTTAAACAGGAATTTAATAATTTATTAAGGAGAGCAGTGTTCATCATGCATAGAGTGAGGCAGAACTATCATTTTAATAGGAGCAAACCAAGCAGGTTTCTTGCATTAAAATTGAAACAAAGTGAATCTTGTACCTCTATAGAATCTATTCAATCCCTGGTTAAAGGCTTACCTTCTGATCCACAGAAAAATAATGCAACATTTCAGTCTTTTTACCAGGAGTTATATACATCTTCTATCCAGGTTGAACCAGACAAATGCAGTTTTTAGATCATCTTGATTTGCTCGTATTGGAGGAGAAGCGATCTGCGGATCTGGGCCGACCCATCTCATTAGAGGAACTGGAGTCAGCACTGAAAGGTGCTAAAAAGGGGAAATCACCTGGACCTGATGGCATTCCCCCTGAGCTGTTACAACAAATCACCTGTCCAGGATGGCATTCCCCCTGAGCTGTTACTACAAATCACCTGTCCAGGATGGCATTCCACCTGAGCTGTTACAACAAATCACCTGTCCAGGATGGCATTCCCCCTGAGCTGTTACAACAAATCACCTGTCCAGGATGGCATTCCCCCTGAGCTGTTACTACAAATCACCTGGCCCAGATGGCATTCCCCCTGAGCTGTTACTAAAAATCACCTGTCCAGGATGGCATTCCACCTGAGCTGTTACAACAAATCACCTGTCCAGGATGGCATTCCCCCTGAGCTGTTACTACAAATCACCTGTCCCGGATGGCATTCCCCCTGAGCTGTTACTACAAATCACCTGTCCCGGATGGCATTCCCCCTGAGCTGTTACAACAAAACACCTGTCCCGGATGGCATTCCCCCTGAGCTGTTACAACAAAACACCTGTCCCGGATGGCATTCCACCTGAGCTGTTACAACAAATCACCTGTCCCGGATAGCATTCCACCTGAGCTGTTACAACAAATCACCTGTCCCGGATGGCATTCCACCTGAACTGTTACTACAAAACACCTGTCCCGGATGGCATTCCACCTGAGCTGTTACTACAAATTACCTGTCCAGGATGGCATTCCACCTGAGCTGTTACTACAAATCACCTGTCCAGGATGGCATTCCACCTGATCTGTTACTACAAATCACCTGGCCCAGATGGCATTCCCCCTGAGCTGTTACTACAAATCACCTGTCCCGGATGGCATTCCACCTGATCTGTTACTACAAATCACCTGTCCAGGATGGCATTCCCCCTGAGCTGTTACAACAAATCACCTGTCCAGGATGGCATTCCCCCTGATCTGTTACTACAAATCACCTGGCCCAGATGGCATTCCCCCTGAGCTGTTACTACATATCACCTGTCCCGGATGGCATTCCACCTGATCTGTTACTACAAATAACCTGTCCAGGATGGCATTCCCCCCTGAGCTGTTACTACAAATCACCTGGCCCAGATGGCATTCCCCCTGAGCTGTTACTACAAATCACCTGTCCCTGATGGCATTCCACCTGAGCTGTTACAACAAATCACCTGTCCCGGATGGCATTCCACCTGAGATGTTACAACAAACACCTGTCCCGGATGGCATTCCACCTGAGCTGTTACAACAAATCACCTGTCCCGGATGGCATTCCACCTGAACTGTTACTACAAAATACCTGTCCCGGATGGCATTCCCCCTGAGCTGTTACTACAAATCACCTGTCCCGGATGGCATTCCCCCTGAGCTGTTACAACAAAACACCTGTCCCGGATGGCATTCCACCTGAGCTGTTACAACAAATCACCCGTCCAGGATGGCATTCCACCTGAGCTGTTACTACAAATCACCTGTCCAGGATGGCATTCCACCTGATCTGTTACTACAAATCACCTGGCCCAGATGGCATTCCCCCCTGAGCTGTTACTACAAATCACCTGTCCCGGATGGCATTCCACCTGATCTGTTACTACAAATCACCTGTCCAGGATGGCATTCCCCCTGAGCTGTTACTACAAATCACCTGTCCAGGATGGCATTCCACCTGATCTGTTACTACAAATCACCTGGCCCAGATGGCATTCCCCCTGAGCTGTTACTACAAATCACCTGTCCCGGATGGCATTCCACCTGATCTGTTACTACAAATAACCTGTCCAGGATGGCATTCCCCCTGAGCTGTTACTACAAATCACCTGGCCTGGATGGCATTCCCCCTGAGCTGTTACTACAAATCACCTGTCCCGGATGGCATTCCACCTGAGCTGTTACTACAAATCACCTGGCCCGGATGGCATTCCACCTGAGCTGTTACAACAAATCACCTGTCCCGGATGGCATTCCCCCTGAGCTGTTACTATAAATCACCTGTCCCGGATGGCATTCCACCTGAGCTGTTACTACAAAACACCTGTCCGGGATGGCATTCCACCTGAGCTGTTACAACAAATCACCTGTCCGGGATGGCATTCCACCTGAACTGTTACTACAAATCACCTGTCCCGGATGGCATTCCACCTGAGCTATTACTATAAATCACCTGGACCTGATGGCATTCCACCTGAACTGTTACTACAAATCACCTGTCCCGGATGGCATTCCACCTGAGCTATTACTATAAATCACCTGGACCTGATGGCATTCCACCTGAACTGTTACTACATATCACCTGTCCCTGATGGCATTCCACCTGAGCTGTTACTACATTTTGGGTGAATTTTAGGACCAGTATTATTGGAGTAAATTCATTCGGCCATCGACAGGTTTTTTTTTCATGATCATATTAACTCTGCATTAATCTCTCTACTGCCAAAGAAAGGGAACGATCACACAGACTGTGCAAATTATCGTCCGATATATTTAATTAATTCGGACCAAAAATTGTATTGAAAAGTATTTGGATAAGTTGATTCACATGGACCAGTCAGGTTTTGTGAAAGGTCTCCTTGCAGCTGACAATGTCAGACGATGAATGCATGTAATACATGAAGCACAACAGCTGGACACATCGTGTGCTGTGCTGTCTCTAGATGCTGAGAAGGCGTTGACAGGCTTGATTGGCAGTACATGTGGGCTGTTTTGGAGAAATTTGGTTTGGGAAAGAATTGTATTGATATGGTTTGTGTGTTATATACTAACACTGTTGCTATGGTTTCTACTAATGGCGTACACTCAAGTCCATTCCCTATTTTTCAGGGATGTAGACAAGGAGACGGCCTATCCCCAACGTTATTCATTTAGTCGCTAGAGCCTTTAGCCCAACATCTAAGGCAGAATGTAGTGGGGCTTCTCCTATACTGATTACATCCTCCTCTCATACCACTATATGCAGACGATATTCTCTATCAAAAATTCAATCTCATCTTTATTATCCACATTTGAAGAATTCAAATGGCTGTCCGGGTATAAAATAAATTGGACAAAATCAGCATTAATGTTACTGAATGAAGCGGCCAAAAAAGTTTCACTTCCCTCAACAATTCCTATGAAAACACAGCTCATGTGTTTGGGCATTAGTATACAAACATCTCTGCATGGTCTGGTGAAGTTTAATTATGACAAGATGAACGAGAAGGAAGGAAGGAAGGAAGGAAGGAAGGAAGGAAGGAAGGAAGGAAGTTGAATGGGATTTAACAGTTTGGGAGAAGTTATCTGCTTCTTTACAAACTAGGGGCAGCTTCCATAAAGATGAATGTGTTTCTACGTATCAGTTTCCATGATGATCCCACTCCCTCCACCAGTAGGCTAATGGGGAAGGGTTGATAAACAGATACCTAAATACCTTTGGAATGGCAAACATCCAAAGATTAGGTTTGAGGTGTAACAATGACAGAAGTGTCATGGTGGACTTGCATTACCACATGTTTGTATTTAGCACCAGTCTTTCCAGTAACGCCCACTTAGATCATCAGTCTCTTGGAGAACTACTGAGGAAGAACTTGTTTCACCTACTAGATGAGTTATTCTCTGGTATATCTAATAAGAAATGCATGTTGTATTTTGGTCTGATCATTTCTAATACAATAGAGACATTTAGGAAGGTTGAGATGGGCGTAGATGGTAACTGGAAATGGCATCTCCTACGGCATAACAAGGCTATTACCTCCGGTAATAAACTGTTGGAGTCTAGAGCCTGGTCTGCTGTCTGTTGTGTCATCGGCAAACTTAATGATGGTGTTGGAGTCGTGCCTGGCGGCCTCCGACCGCAAGGCACTACTAGTGTGTACAGTACATCACTGGGGCCAAGCTTCCTGCCATCCAGGACCTCTATTTTTGATTTTACCTTTATTCAACTAGGCAAGTCAGTTAAGAACAAATTCTAATTTTCAATGACGGCCTAAGAACAACTGCCTTGTTCAGGGGCAGAACGACAGATTTTTACCTTGTCAGCTCGGGAATTCGATCTTGCAACCTTTCAGTTACAAGTCCAACGCTCTAACCACTAGGCTACCTGCCGCCCCAATATACCAGGTGGTGTCATAGACCTAAACATTGTCATAGACTCCAGCCACCCTAGTCATAGACTGTTCTCTCTGCTACCGCATGGCAAGCGGTACCGGAGCGCCAAGTCTGGGTCCAAGAGGCTTCTAAACAGCTTCTACCCCCAAGCCATAAGACTCCTGAACATCTAATCAAATGGCTACCCAGACTATTTGCATTGCCCCCCCCCCCTCTCTTTTACACTGCTGCTACTCTCTGATATTATCTATGCATAGTCACTTTAATAACTCTACCTACATGTACATATTACCTCGACTAACCAGTTCCCCTGCACATTGACTCTGTACCGGTACCCCCTGTATGCAGTCTCCACATTGACTCTGTACCGGTACCCCCTGTATACAGCCTCGCTATTGTTATTTTACTGCTGCTCTTTAATTATTTGTTAAGTTTATTTATTATTCTTATTTTTATTTATTATAACTGCATAGTTGGTTAAGGGCGTGTATGTAATAATTTCACTGTCAGGTTACACCTGTTGTATTCGGAGCATGTGACAAAATAACATTTGATTTGAATCTCAGAAGGGCTCCAAATCAATACCTTCATACGTTTTGATTGACATGAACGCACAAGTATTACTCAAATTAGAATGTTAAGATTCCACTATATTACAAACTGTACTATAAAACTAAAATGAATTAGTAATAGTGGTACTATTTGTAGTAGTAGCAGTTGTAGCAGCAGTAGTAGTAGTAGTAGTAGTAGTAGTCGTAGTAAATTGTTAAATGAAAACAACAGTGAGTTTACCCATATAGGCGACCTCCTTCCAGTCCAGATCCTTGTCATCCATCATGGCTGTGACCTCACCCTGGATGTCCTTGCCCAGCTGCCTGACCTCGCAGCCTGTCCTCTGGGATAGATTGTCAGCCAGGGCCTTGGTCAGGAGGTCCTCACTGGATGAGATCAGGATCACCTGGAGGAGACAGAAAAAAACAAATGTCTATGCTCTGTGTTTTGTATGGGAGCTCTGTGTGTTGAATATAAGCTCTGTTTTGTATGGGAGCTCTGTGTGTTGAATAGAAGCTCTGTTTTGTATGGGAGCTCTGTGTGTTGAATATAAGCTCTGTTTTGTATGGGAGCTCTGTGTGTTGAATATAAGCTCTGTTTTGTATGGGAGCTCTGTGTGTTGAATATAAGCTCTGTTTTGTATGGGAGCTCTGTGTGTTGAATATAAGCTCTGTTTTGTATGGGAGCTCTGTGTGTTGAATATAAGCTCTGTTTTGTATGGGAGCTCTGTGTGTTGAATATGAGCTCTGTTTTGTATGGGAGCTCTGTGTGTTGAATATAAGCTCTGTTTTGTATGGGAGCTCTGTGTGTTGAATATAAGCTCTGTTTTGTATGGGAGCTCTGTGTGTTGAATATAAGCTCTGTTTTGTATGGGAGCTCTGTGTGTTGAATATAAGCTCTGTTTTGTATGGGAGCTCTGTGTGTTGAATATAAGCTCTGTTTTGTATGGGAGCTCTGTGTGTTGAATATAAGCTCTGTTTTGTATGGGAGCTCTGTGTGTTGAATATAAGCTCTGTTTTGTATGGAAGCTCTGTTTTGTATGGGAGCTCTGTTTTGTATGGGTGCTCTGTGTGTTGAATATAAGCTCTGTTTTGTATGGGAGCTCTGTTTTGTATGGGAGCTATGTTTTGTATGGGAGCTCTGTTTTGTATGGGTGTTCTGTTTTGTATGGGAGCTCTGTTTTGTATGGGAGCTCTGTTTTGTATGGGAGCTCTGTTTTGTATGGGTGCTCTGTGTGTTGAATATAAGCTCTGTTTTGTATGGAAGCTCTGTTTTGTATGGGTGCTCTGTGTGTCGAATATAATCTCTGTTTTGTATGGAAGCTCTGTTTT